>NW_005842546.1:665693-704859 GCF_000455745.1 Alligator sinensis
GCATGAACTAAGAGATTCGTGTTCACGGAGAGGGTGGTTCAGGTGATCGGCCTGATCCGGCCTACACTTGCGATTCTTCCTTCGTTGTTCTGCAAGTGAGGTTACCTCCAAATTGGGACAGTAGGTTACAGTTTTTATTGAGTGAGTTGCCATCCTGGGCCCCTCCTACCCAAACCTGTCACTACTCCCAAATTTGGGCTCGGATCTTTCTCAACAGATTCTTTTGCTTGGTAATTAGTTTCTTTTGTTGATCATTTAATTACTTTGGGGAATTTCCTTTCTTTCCAATCTTTTCAAAGGCTCCTAGGGTTTGATCTCTCAGAATGTGGGATGTTTGCTTAAGGGTCATTTTTAGGTTAACTTTGTTAAAGGCCTCTAAAGATAAAATTCAAGAGTTAAGACTGAGCAAAGTCAGGACCTTCCGCATGTAGACCAAAACAATGGCCTAGATAAGAAGATGAATCTTGTCTTTTTTCTAAACTGGCTAATGGGCAACTATTATAAGCATTCAAATATTACATTCAATATGACAGCCTTTTATTTTTATTTTTTGCTGTGCCGTGTTAAATCTTAAATTTTAAAGCTGTTGTACTATGTTTTCTAAAAATACACAATATTTTTGATCTAAATGTGTTGTACTAAGTCCTTTGAAAATAAACACACGCTGCAATTTCAAAATTAATGTGCCAGGAGAAGAGCGGGCACTTCAGCTGGTCAGAGAATAGATGTGCACCGAGGGTTGTGCTCATGTGTGTGCTGTTGGTTTCTCTCTTCCCAGCCCTGTGCAGAGGTCTCTGGGCCGGGCAGGACCTGCAAGGGGGGGGCTCTGCTGTCCCCTGACAGCATCCCCATCCCACTGCACCCCCCTGGCCAGGCCTGGTCTGAGCCTGCTGCTGGCGGTGGCCCGGCCGCGTCCTGTGCCCGGACGGGAACCTGTCTGCAAGCAGCGGGTCTGTGTGAGGACAGGACCCGCCTGCTGCTGCAGGGCCCCTGCCTGCCACCCCCAGCCCTGAGCAGCCCCTGCGCTGGGGCCGGGGAGACTGGGCAGGTGCAGAGAACAGCTCGTGCCCGTGTGAGTGCGGTGCTGCACAAACCCCCTGGCACAGCCCAGCCCCGGATCCCAGAGCCCCTCTGCCTCGGCAGCCCCTGACCTGCAGGTAACTGCAGGACTCCCAGTAGTGGGACAAAGCCCCGCCCCAACATGCTCCCTGGTCCTGGCTGCCTTCTCCTCTAGCACCTTCCCCACCCCCCCGGACAGGTGCCCGCTCCCTGCCAGGCTCCAGCCCCACAAGGATGTAGGGGCTCCTTCCCCGGGAAGGGGTCACTCCTGAGCTGCCCCAAGGGGTCGTCGGGCTCTGGCACCACAAGCTCGGTGTCAGCCCCTGCTCGCCCCACACCACCTGCATCCCTGCCAGGCAGTCGGCCCACACCGTGGCCATGCGGGGGGGGCGGCACCAGCACCCCCAGCTGCTTCCCAGGAAACCCAGACATCTGGGCCCAGCTGCACCACGCTCTGCCCACTGGGCCTCCCTCCCCCAATGCTGGGCTGGACTGGCAGTGCCCATTTGAACTAGTACATGGAGCCTGAGCCCCAACACACCCAGGCATCCTGACCCGGCCGAGCTCCTGCTCCCCCTCTCCATCCCCACAGGCACGGGGGACTCGCTGCCCCGACCCCGACATGTGCATGAGCAGCCCCTGCCCCTCACAGCGCCGCCATGCCCTTCATTCCCAACCCACAGCCCCTGCCCACCCTGCACTGCCAGTGCCCCTCACTCCCTACCCACAGCCCCTAACTCAGAGGAGAAGAAAGTAGAGACATTGGGGGTTAGGGTACATGGAGGTCGAGGGGAAAGGGACTTGGTGGTGGGGGTCTGCTACAGACCACCACACCAAGAGGAAAAGCTTGACTTAGAGTTCTTGAGGCAGCTCTCAGAGGCTGTACGGTCTAGGGACGTGGTTGTTATGGGGGACTTCAACTACCCAGACATCTGCTGGGAGGAGCAGTCAGCCAAATCCACCCGTTCACATAGGTCCTTAACCTGCATGCAGGACCGTCACCTACTGCAGGAGGGATACAGTCCCGCCAGGGGGATGCCTTACTGGACTTGGTGTTGGCGACAGGGGAGGACTTGGCAGGGGAGCTGCAGATTTGTGGTCCTCTGCCTCTCCAGCCCATCCCCTGAACTGAGCTGCTGCTTTGGGTCCTCTTCCACCTGGATTGCTAGCCCTGTGGCTGGAGGGTTTTGCTCATCGTTCCCTCTAAAACCTAATTGAAAGCCGTCCCTACTATGATAGCCAGATGCTGTCAGCAGTGGCTGTCCAGGATGTGGGCACCTGGGCTCAAGGTCTTCCTCACCTGGGGGGATTCGCACCCACCTCCCACACTGCCCAGGGGAGGCCTCATGGACTAGGGAGGAAGCTATTTCCCCTTGGGGAGATGCCAGGACTATTTGGGCCTTTTACACTGGACTTTCCTTGGTTACAAAAGAGGAATGCCATAGGAGCAGGCAATAGGGACTTGTGTACACCATGGTCCTAAACCCCAAGTTCACCATGGGGCAAAATGCACCAAGCCCTCAACAAACCCAAGACAAATCCTTTAGCAGGCAGCTGTAGTAGGTCTCTTACCCTCCTCTATGCCAGCCCCATGCATTGGGGTCACACGTGCATTTCAGGCATGGGCCAAAAGCTGATAAATCCCCCCACACCCACATACCACTCAGACGCTTGCTAGGGGACTGCACCCAGGTACCGTTCACACCGGCTGGTTGTGTCGTCAGCTTTCCAGCATCTTTCATGGTCTTTAAAGAAGGGCGTTAATGACAAAGAAGAGCGGAAAAGACATCACTGAACCTGACCAGGAGCAGAAACACAGAAGGGCTGGCAAAGTGAAGCCAAAAAGGGGAAAGCACCTGAATAAAAGAGTGCAAGAGGACTTTGGCCTGTTGACCTAGTACAATGAGGTCCACCACGAGGGAGGACATCACATATAAAGACAGGGGAGATGCAGGAGGTAAACACCAAGGGTAAGAAGAGATGATCGAGATAAAGGACAGGGAAAAATAGGTAGAAATGGGCTATGAACTAGTTCAGGCAGGGAAGGGCAATGTTTCTAACCATGCAAGCAGGGAGGCTTTGAAACAGTGGTGAGGGCAAAAAGCCTGATGGACTGAGATGGAGCTTCAGTAATGGAGGAAGGAGCTGGTCCGTGGCAGCGGGGCCTGGGCTCACTGTCGCAGGAGGTCCCTTCCACCCCATAGTTCCCAACCGTGCCCTACAGTATCCCTTTTTCCCTCTCTGCTGGGTCTCTGTTCCCAGGGCCTGCAGCATGCAGCTGGCTTGTGCTGAAGGTAGACCAGCCCCAGGGTCCGCACAGCTGGGCACAGCTGCTTTTGTATAGGGCTACAGCACCAAAGTCCATATAGCACCAGGTGAACCAGAAGGTGCAAGCGTCTGGCACTGGGCAGAGGAGGGGTAACAAGCCCGGGCAGTGAGAGGCAACTCATAACCCCTCATACGTGGGCTAAACCCCGGTGCACAAGAATTGGTCTCTTTTCCAGGCATGGATTCCACATCGTTCACAACTGTATCAGGACCCTCACCCAGACTTTAGACCCCAGTCCCTCCAAGGAGGCACTTTGCTCTTAGCAAGTTGCAGGGTGGAGCGGAGTGGACCCTCCCAGCCCTCAGCTCAGGGATCAGGACACAGGCTCAGCAAACGGGACCCCCTCACCCAGAAGCAACCCCTGCTCTAGCTGCTTCCTTACACATCGTGGCCTCTCTTCAGGTCACAGGCTCCTGGGGTGAGGGTCTACTGCACCTGGGTAAAGGGCTGGATTATGGGCCATGGGCTTGGTGGTATTGGAAGCACCCTATGCACTGACCGCAGTCATCCTGCTCAAAAGGCAAAACCAGTGTTGCTAACGAGCATGAATGCACTCTCTGAAGGGTTGTGTTTCAGTTTGCAGGTGGGCTTACACTGCGTGCATCTACACATGCAATTAATGCTATTTGGCTTTACTGCACAGTAAATCTACTACCTGCATATGCATACTACCTGCACGTGCAGGTAATAAATTGACTGTGCAGCAGACTAATCTACTGTGCAGAAAGCGCCTGCACGTGAGGTAGTGATGCTTTGCTGCACAGTAGATTAGTCTACTGCGCAGCAAAGCGTCTCGTGTAGGCACAGCCCCTGAGCTGGAAATCAAGGAGGCACCATTTGCTTTCCATAGCTCACTGCTCTTACAGCAACTGCAGCAATGTGCCGAAGACGTGATATAGTTAAATCACTGTGTGTAATTTGTCTCCTATGCTCCCTCCTGTGCAAAAATGCTATGTTGATTAAAAAGAAAAACTAATAGCTGCTCCTTAGACTCAATGACATGGAGAAAATTACTGCTTATCTGAATGTTTTTTCACTGCAATGCCCAGAGGGCCTAGATAAAGTCAGAGAACCCTAGATTTCCCCCTGCCCCGCCATGAGATTGGTATGGACTGCAGGGTTTGCTTTCCTCTATAGTGGGGGACACAGCCACTGCCTGGGATGCCTTGAGAGTAAATTAACACCCTTTGCAACAGGACATTGGCCACCGCGGTCCCCCTGCTTTCCCTCCTGTGGCAGGGTGGGGGTGATGTCAGGGGGAACTATGTAGCTTGCTAAAAGGTTAACCTATGGATGTGTCTGGGCTGGTTTGGACAGGGCTGATCCTGCCTCCGACAGGGGTTGGACTAGGATTTCCATATAGGGTGAAGACACATTGCACTTCTTTCATTCCAGGCCGAATTACCGCAGTTCAGGCATCACTCGCTGTAGGGTAGACACATGCATGCTGGCAGTTAGCACGGACCAGGGGATACTCAGGAAACCCAGCGGTTTGGGGAAAGCTGCTCCTTTTAACGTACTGGAAGTTGTCATTTTGTCCACACCCTACAGCACTCAAGTGTCAGGTATCTGGGCCTGACAATCGGACCGTGTTTAAGGTCACCAGCCACGCTCTCCCCTCCTGCCCTGTGACGGGGGCCAAACTTTCTCTCCACCCCACTGCCTTATGGGCTGGACACGATCCACAGCATCATCCCACACGCAAACACACGTGGCTCTTCCTCCTTCTGGCTCTCTCTGCATCTCTGCTCACAGACTGGCACCTTCCCTTGAGTTTCTGTCTGTTGTCCCTAATGCAATATCTCGTTATTGCTTATCTACCTCCCAACTGCCTGGATTCAGGTCATTGCCTTGTTGATCTCTAGAGACCGAAATCTCTAGTTCTAAAAAAAAAACCTCAGCTGCATCTGGGACTCCAGGGTCTGCCTGAAACCTTGGGGTGAAACATCAGCAGACAGAATAAATACCCCCTGTTTGGAGATCCCAGCACCAGTTCACACGTGCCGGCATCCTGGTGCCAGTCTTAAAGGGTCTCAGCTGACCGTGGTGAGTACGGCCATATGCTTGGAGTCAAGGCTTGCCATTAGGGGACATGTAGCTGGACTGAGACCCGGTGCTGCAAGGAAATCCTTTATATCCCAGTTCAGAGCTGCCACGAGGTCACCCGTCAGGACCTCTCCACCCAGGGTCTGAACAGAGGCTTCCAGACTCCAAGACCCTAATGCCCTTCCCTGATTTTCCCTCTTGTGTCCTAGGGAGGAAAGGTCTTGGCCTGGACAGGGGCAGGGTGGGTGCTGGAGACACAGGGCGCAAGCAGGGATTTAGCATTTGGAGTGAGGGACCAGAGGAGTGGGTGACACAAGGGAAGCACCGATGAACTCAGACTCTGATGGGATGATGTAGTTGGGGCTGGTCCTGGGTTGCACTAGACGTGACCTCCCGAGGTCCCCTCCAACCCTCATTTTCAATGCATCTATGACTCAGTTTGGTCCCTACCAGGTCCAGGGCTGGCTTTGGGGCTAACAGTGATTAGTTCCTATTTGAAGAGGTTCAGAAGGGCCCTGGACACTTCCAGCCCAAGCAGGAGCGTGCACCTTGGACCTGATTACCTTGTTAAGGCAGGGTCCGATTCTGCACACAGCTGTCCATGGGATTCACCCCAGGCAGGCTCGAGTTTTCTGTGAGCTTCCTTGCAAAATCCCTTGGGCTTCCTCCTTCTGCTGTGGGGGGGAAATACCCTGGAAATATGAATTGGAATTGGTATTAACATAATCCAGAGGGTCCTGGTCATGGACCAAGACCCCCCTCTGCACCAGGTGCTGTATGACCATAGAAGCAAAAAGCCAGTCCCCGCCCCCGAGCAGCAGGACACAGACCGAGGGGAGCACAGGGGCAGTGAGGTAGGACCGAGATTGGGGCAGCAGCCACCAGGGCCAAGGAGGGGTCTAACGGGGCAGTGACAAGGTACCGTGCCAGTGTGAGGAGCTGGGTGGGAGAAACCCCAGAGGAGACTGTTTCAGAGCCGATCATGGACTGAACGGAGGAGGGATCTGGCAGTGCTCCAGAGGGGCTGGATCTAGAGGAGCTCAGGCAGTGAGGACCAGAGGCTGATAGTGGAGGCCATGTAGAGGGGGAAGCCAGGGAGGGAGGCTGGGAAAAGGCTGCGATGAACTGGTCTATCCTTCCTCCTCTGCTGCACCATGGTCCCCGTGCCCAGAGCCGGACAAACAGACGCGACCGTGCTACTGGATGCCACATGCACGAAGCTCCTGGCCCCACTCTATGCTAGTCGCAGGAGGCCATTTAGGGCCCCCAGCCATGATCAAAACCCCCAGCACAGCAGCCCCTTAGTCTCTTCGACCAGCGCTCCCAAAAGAGGCTGGATGAGCTCGGATACCAAGAGACCTTGTGCAAACCTCACCTCTGCCCCAGTTGCCCCAATCCTGAGCAGTGTCTACTCAGCCCAAGCTCCTGGGAGCAAGAGAGGCCGTGGCAGAACCAGTGCAGCAATGTCCTTATTGCAGTGGGCACATCCACGATATATGGCAATGAACCTGAAGCTCTGTGAGCGCTAGTGCAGTCACATTGACATGCACGTTATGGGTGCAAACGTCAACCCAAGCAGCTACTGCACGAGCGGACGGGCAGGGAATCGGTGGGCTAGTCAGGCTACAAATGCACATGGGAAGCAGCTGCTGCTTCTACTCCAGGCCTGACCTGAGCCAAGTTTCTGCCTTGTGAGCCAGGGCCAGTTATCCCTGCAGCCCACCAGTCATATTGCTTTGGTATGTAGCCCCACCTTTAGGCACGGGGACCCCAAAAAAGGATAGGTTTCATCCGGTGGGCCAGCCCAGCATGGCCAGGGAAGGTGCTGACATGAACGGAGAGATGACCCCCACGTGTCTTTTTCACCTCCAGACCAGTCCAGAGGTTAGAGGAGAGGCTGCCGGGCCCCAGGATGCCAGCAAGGACCCACAATGACTCTGCCAATGTCTCCTATCAAGAGTTTCACCTCCTTGGCTTCCCTGGGCTCCAGGAATCCCGGTTCCTGCTCTTCATCCCCTTCTTCTGCCTCTACGTGATGATCGTTGCAGCCAACTCCCTCCTCATCTACACGGTGAAGGTCGAGAGGAGCCTCCACTCCCCCATGTACCTGCTCATTGCTTTGCTCCTTGCCACCAACCTCTGTTGCACAACTACCGTCGTGCCTAGGATGCTCCTGAGCTTCCTGTTCGATGTCAGCCGCATCTCCCTGACGGGCTGCCTGGTGCAGATGTTCTTCCTCTACTTCTTCCTCATGCTAGACTGCACCATCCTGCTCATGATGGCTCTGGACCGGTACGTGGCTGTGTGCAACCCCCTGCGCTATGCAGATGTCATGACCAACAAGCTGCTGATCCAGCTGACGGCCATGGCCCTGGTGAGGAGCGTCTCGTTCGTTAGCCCCGTGGTGATCCTGGCCTCCCAGGTGCGGTACTGCCGCTCCAACATCATCCGGCACTTTGTGTGCGAGCACATGGCCCTGATTTGCTTGTCGTGTGGGGACGTCTCCAGGAACAAGATTGTGGGGTTGACAATGAGGTCCATCACCATCATCTTTGACCTGGGTTTCCTCCTGATGTCCTACAGCCGCATAACTCATGCGGCTCTGAAGATGGCCTCTGGGAATATTCGGCACAAAGCCTTCCACACCTGCGGCACCCACCTCATAGTCATCCTCATCTTCTATTTCTCCAGCCTCTCCTCCTCAGTCGTGTATCGAGTGGGGAAGTCTGTCTCCCAGGACATGCACAACCTGATAAGCGCGATCTACCTGCTGGTGCCGTGCGCCGTGAACCCCATCATCTATGGCCTGAGGACCAAGGAGGTCAGGCAACACCTCCTGAAACTGTTCAAGAGAAGAGGGTCTGTCTTCATCCCCTTCAGAAAAGCAGCCCTGAACACGAAGGAGTAACTCCGTGTTATTCTTGATCCATTCTCCATGCCCGTCCCCAGCATGCCTGGGCTCCTCATTTCTGCTTCTCACTAGGCAAAAAGAAAAAAGCCAGGTCAACGAGAAAATGCGATGAGGCTGAACTGCAAGGACAGGCCAGCTGCAAACAAAGAAAAGGAGCAAGGAGAGGACGTGGGAGTTAACTGCTCCTTGCTGCGATCATGATAACACCTTGTATCCTGTCCCTGAATTGAGTTCACTCCAGCCCCAGATGTCTCTTGTTTAAAGGTGGAAAAGAGCAGGACTGATCTTGCCCTGGGGGAAAAGGCCCCTCTAAGTCAAGCATTGAGGTCAGTTTGAGCAGGGAGAGAGTTTTGCTGGGTCTGTTGGAAACCTGGGAGTCGATTCAAATCCCAGCCGAGCTCCATGTGCAGGAGTGGGAAAGTCCCACCGGCCACAGGGAAGTATGAACAACTTCTTCCAAAAAGAGCTACCAGAGAGGACACGGTGTCAGCCTCCCTTTAGGTCACCGCGGGGCTCCCTTTCTGTCTGGGGATCTCCGCTGCTGCAAATGCCTGGTTGCCTCTCTCTAGCTGGGGGCTCTGTACCGCGACCGGCTCCGCTTTGTCTAATTGCTCCATCTTTCGTAATCCGCTGCAAGCAGGGGCATGGAAACACAAACCACCAATGCTGGATATGGGAAGCTGAGCCATGAGCTGAGGTCTGGGCAGGTCTTCTTTTACAAAGCTAGGATCATAGTTACCTCTTGTGAAGGGCAGACATGTGCCAGAGCCTGCATGGCCAAGCAGGGTAGTGTACTGAAGGCACATAGGTTTCTGGCACGACCAGGCTCCCAGGCTGTAACAACCCATTGCAAAGAAAAGATGGAAGAACTGGGATTACTGAGTCTGGAGAAGAGACGACAAAGATTTCAAAAACATTAGGGCTGGAAATCTATGAAATTTGGCTGTCTCTTCTCAAGGGATTTGATAGAGGCAAGGGTCTTCCGGGGCTATCTTTTATTGCATTGACTGGGACAGACGTTCAAGCACAGGGGGGTTGATACACCCTTCAAATACCTGAAGAATGGCTATAGAGGGGACCATGGCTCACTATGCATGGGATCATAGAAAATGAGGGCTGAAGGGACCTCAGGAGGTCACAACTAGTCCAACCCCCTGCACAAAGCAGGACCAGACCCAATTTCACCATCCCAGCCAAGGCCTTGTTGAACTGGGTCTTAAACACCTCCAAGGATGGAGACTCCACCACCTCTCTGGGGAGCCTGCTCCAGGGCTTCACCACCCTCCTGGTGAGAAAGTTTTTCCTAATATCCAACCTCAACTTCCCTTGCTGCAGCTTGAGCCCGTTGCTCCTTGTCCTGTCATCTGCTCCCACTGAGACCAGTCCAGCTCTATCCTCTTTGCAGCCCCCTTACAGAGTTGAAGGCTGCTATTCAATCCCCCTCGGTCTTCTCTTCTGCAGACTAAATAAGACCAATTCCCTCAGCTGCTTCTCACCAGTCCTGTCCCCCAGCCCCACGACCATTTTCATTGCCCTCCACTGGACTCTTTCCGATACATCCACATCCTTTCTGTAGTGGGGGGCCCACAACTGGGCACAGGACTCCAGATGTGGCTTCCCCAGTGCTGAATAGAGGGGAAGAATCAAGTCCCTTGATCTGCTGGCAGCGCTCCTCCCAATGCAGCCCAGGATGCTGGTGGCCTTCTTGGCAATTCTGTTCTCCATGGCTGCAGGGGAGAGGACAAGTAGTAATGGTCTTAAATCAAAGCAAGGCAAATTTCAGCTGGAAATTAGGAAGAATTTTGCAATGCTGAATCAGAACTTCCTTGACCTTAAATGCTGGAGACTGCAAGTGGGAGAGGAACAGGGAGGGGAAAAACCTGGTCAGCCCCAATCTACTCCCTTCCAGCCATGGTGACACAAGGGACTGGGCACGACATGGGGCTAGGGTCTGACCCAGTCCATAACATATCAACTCCAGAGGCTGTAGCATCGCCATCACTAGGACTGTTTGTGGCTGGGATGGTTTAGGCAGGGCTGAACTTGCCTGGAGTCGGATGTGATCTCCTCAGGGCCCTGCTAGCCCTGCTTCACTGTGATTTGGAGCTGGGATGCCCGTGGGGCACCCCCCAGCTCACACCACTGGATCTGTCATGAGACGTCTTCGCTGCTCTGCCCTTTTCCCTAGAGCAACATGCACCCAAATCCCAAAGTCATGTTGCAGGATGGCCATCACAGCAAATAACGGGAGCAGTCAACACTCAAAGCCCAGGTTTAAGTCCGTGAATATGAACACCTAAATCCCAGTTCAATGTGATGTCTAAATATTTTGGCCTCTCGGCGGGTACAGATCCATGTAGCCCCACTGCCATCAATGCAGTTCACCGCAGCCTGTCAAAGGATGCTACTGCTACACCTGCCCTGCCCAGTGCATTTCCAGCCTCTCCTTGAAACCCTCCAAAGCAGGTCCCACAGCTCCCCTGGGCAGTCTGCTATCAAATCCCCCCTTAATCACCTCTCCCCTAAACTAAACATACCCAGTGCTCTCAACGTTTCCTCCTACATCTCGCCTTTCTCACATTTGTGAAGATGAGACGTGTTACATCAATGCTAAGTATTACGACAATTAAACTAACGCAGAACCGTGTGGTCAGCAACGGGTCCAGGAAACATGGTATTGCTAACGAGCACGATTGCACTCTCTGGAGGGCTGTGTTTCAGGTTGCGGGTGGGTTTACATGGAGTGTGTCTGCACATGCAATTAATGCTAGTTGGCTTTACTGCACAGTAAATCACAGTAAATCTGCATATGCAGGTAATAAATCTACTGTGCAGCAGATTAATCTACTGTGCAGTAAGTGCCTGCACGCGAGGTGGGGACACTTTGCTGCGCAGTAGATTAGTCTACTGCGCAGTAAAGCGTCTCGTGTAGGCACAGCCCCGAGCTGGAAATCAAGGAGGCACCATTTGCTTTCCATAGCTCACTGCTCTGTACAGCAACTGCAGCAATGTGCCAAAGACGTGATATAATTATATCACGCTGTGCAATTTGTCTCCTATGTTCCCTCCTGTGCAAAAATGCTTTGTTGATTAAAAAAAACCCCTAGGATCTGCTCCTTAGACTCAATGTCATGAAGAAAATTACTGCTTATCTGAATGTTTTTTCACTGCAATGCCCAGAGGGCACAGACAAAGTCAGAGAAACCTAGAGCAATGGGGCTGGTACAGAAACCCCAATGCAGTGTTGGTCTGACCCTGAGCAGAGGGGCAGGACCCTCTAGCCAGGACCCTGCAGGTTTGAGTCCCAAGTTAAAACCTGCCTGATGCACAGAGCAGAAATCCCTTCCTCTCCTGCCCAAACCGACTCTAAAAAAGAACGTATTAAAAATAGCAGCTCCACTTAGTTGTGTATCCCCAGCTACCAGCACCTGCCAAAAACATGTAAGATCACAGAGCTGCGGAGCAATGACGGGTGTTTCTGAACAGACACACCAAGGTGTTTTCGGGATACCTGAGGAACGGGGACCTGACTGGGTGACATGAGACAGAGAGCTTGGCTCATTTAACCTTGCACGGCAATGATTGCTATCCCCAGCCTGGGAGGGAGGAGAGCCTTGCGAGCTGACAGCCAACTCTGGCAGGACGAATGAGGATAAATATAGGATCATTTCAGGAAAGCTTCCTTCCCAGGTTTGGGCCAGGGGTAAATTTAAGCTGGAAATTAGGAGCAGGGGTCCAGCTGTCAGAGCAGCAGGGTCCAAACCCACCTGGCTAAGCTGGAGCTGCGTCCGACTGTGGCAGGGGGGATGCAGGGCTGTCTGGGGGAGAAGGGGCCACGGATCTAATCACAGCCCCCCTGGACGGCCAGGGTCATCCAATCCAGCTGCCAGCATGACGCCAGATGTGCTGCTCCCGACCTTCCCCAGGCAGGTGCCCATCTGGCCGCTCCTGTCAGAGCAATGCCCATCGTCCGGCTGCTCTGAGCTGGGAAGCTTGCCTCAAAATCGGCCGTGCTGTCTTTTCAACACATCCTGCCCCTTGCAGCGAAGCAGAGCGGTTGCTCCCCCTCTTCATGGCAATATTTCAAGTCTTTGAACGCCCCCTTCGTCTCCCGACTAAACATGCCTCACATTCCTGCCACCTGCCCTCCTATGGCCGAGCACCTGTCACCCGCCTCGGGACCCTCTCCAGTTCCTCTGCGTGTTCTTGCAATGCAGAGCGCGCACGTGCCCGCCGGGCTCCTGCTGAGACTTAGGCGGTGCCGAGTGGTGGCTCTGTGTCCCCTCCTGTGTCTTAGGTACTAGACCCCTGTTAATGCCACCCACATTCAACATTGCATTTGCTTTCTTTTTTGGCATCATGTTGATTCAGTGATCCACCGTGTTACCTGGACTATGGGTCACCTTGCAGGTTGGAGACTGATAAGAGGCAGAAACAGGCCCGCTGGCCGAGCTTTTAACTGCTTCCTTTTAAAACACAAAAGCAAACACTTATCCCAAAGTCTATCTGGCTTCCCAGCACATCGCTTCTCCTCTACCCCAGCTGGGAGACTCAAGATGAGGGAGGACTGGCAGCAAGTCTTCTTCAAACTGCTGAGCTCTCCAAATTTCCCTCCAGCCTCTGCCCCATAGAAATACATGGCTATCTTTTCCTTCTTGTTCTACTTGTTGTATTAATAATATATGGTTATAATAATACTACTATTATATTAATAATATACGGTTATAATACTATTATATTAATAATATAGAGTTATACTACTATCGTTATATTAATAATGTATGGTTATACTATTATTATATTAACAGTACATGGTTATGTTATTATTATTATTATTATAATGTATTCAAATACTCTAATAAATCCCCTCTGGTTGGTTTTATTTAAATCCCTTTGTCTCGCTGAAACTTTTGGAACCGGTTTGAACCAGTTTTCCTGAGGCTGGGATCTATGGGTGCATCTACACGTGCACTTTAATGTGCATTAGCCTATCTTAATGCACATTATAGCATCACTAAAAAAACCATGCTATTTAGTTAATGCACATTAAAATAGGCTGATGGACAATTAAGTGCCACTTAAAAACTGACAAGGTTCTTTGGGTGAATCCGATATCTTTTATTAGACCAGCTTAAATAGTTGGGAAAATTCCTCTTAGGAAGCTTTCGGGTACAAGTACCCTTCGTCAGGCTGAGGAAGCACCTGCAGTTGGTGTGTGCTCTTCCTGGTGCTTTTTAGTTAATGCACATGAAGACAGGATAATGCGCATTTTCTTAGTCCCTCACAATGGAGGTACTAGATTTAATGAGCACTAACACACATGTAGACGTGCCCTATGTTTCTGTGGAAGTTACATTTTTAGAAGGAAGAAATGTTCATCTCCTTCCTTCCCCATGATGGGATACTGCTTGCCCCGCTCCAGTTTTCCTCGTCCCCAAAAATGCACGGCTCTCCGTAAACAAGGCTGCTTTGTTGTTCCCACTTATCTAGGAATTTTAACAAAAAATATCTACTGTAGCAAAACAGCCTCTAATCCATGTGATTGCATCAATTACCATAAACTAAAACTACGATATAGTATCCTTGGATTAGTGAATGTATGGTCTGCCTTTATAGGGTCTCTTCAGGCCTCGTGCTCTGTTTAATTGGATCCCAGAACTGGTTTAGCTGGACATGTTGATGGCTTTCCTTTGCTGACCAAGCTGGTTGTCACATCTGCAAAAATTCGCTCTGGTCTTCCAGAAACAGATTTTGGGGCCTTCTGCTTAGCCACAGACCTAGTTTGGTCAAGGCCCCTTGCAAATGGCCAGGGTTGACAACAGCCAGAGGCCCCAGATCCTTCTCAGCGAGCTAAAGCCTAAGTTTTCCTCCGCCCCAAGGCCTGATCCACAATGGGGTCTAGTTCTACGGATTGCCCCTATCGCCAGCACCACAGGATAGGGCTCAGGGGGCAGAGACCTTCACTCCATGTTTGCTGCCTGAGCTTGCTGTAGAGGGAAGGAGGGAGCAAAAGCTGGGCACTTGGAAACAGGATTCAGAGCAGCTCGCTAACCACAGACAAGGCACGAGGATGAAATCCACCCCACGACTCCTGGAGTTCGGGGCTGAGGTGCAACAGGGCTCCTGGAGGCAGCTGCACGAGGCTTCCCTTTGGAGCTGGAGGACTGGCACTCTTCCCTGGGAGGAGGGTGGTCTATGCCCCTCCTGGTTATGGGACTCGCCCGGGAAGCAGGAGGCCCAAATATAACTCATCAGCAGAGGGACTTGGGAATCCACATCCTGGGAAGGCCCTCAGCATGGCCCAGCGCTGGGAGGATGGCATGCTCCATCCCTCCCGTCAGGTCTGCGATGCAGGAGGGAAAAGTGGAAGAGACCTGAGATATTCACTTGCTAACCAGGGATTAAGGTGCCCCTCTGCGGTGGGCTGGGGACGCAGCAAAAGCGAGGGTCGGGGTTGGCAGCTCCGAACTTCTCTTCCATAGTGTGATACAACAGCATCCTCCTCATCCCACAACATCCAGTGACCTCCCCCCAGCAAAGGAGTTTCTACCTCCTTCCTCTCCCAAACACGTGGTGCGTGTGAGAGCAAGCAGGGTGTGTTCAGCCCCCGCACAACCACTGCTGTGGTTTGGGCAGAGGCACCAGATAAATGGGACCTTTGCTGCGGAGCAGAGCCCATGCCCAGCTGCCTTCCACTCCACCGAGAACAAAGGAGTCCAGGCAGAGGGACAGGCAGGGACAGACTGCAGGCCTAGCACCGAGTGACAAGCCTTGGAAGGGGTCAGGCCACGGAGGAGGCTTATCTGCCCCCAGGGCTACTGCAGCCCGAGAGCTGACCCAGGCTATGTTTGAAGGAGATAACGCTGGACTGCAGCCGAGGCCGAGCTGAGCAGAGGACAGCCATGACCTGCAGCCACAAACCTCCTCACTGTTCGCACCTGCTAGTCTCCATCATGCCTGCAGTTGCTCCTCTGCTCTTTGCCTCCAGCCCACATCCTCCCCCGCAGCCCAGCCCTGGCTCCCAGACCCCCTTTCTCTTTGCAAACACCATGCTTTCCTGTTGCACCAAAGGCTCCTGCTAAGTACTGTGCCCATCTGGAGTCCTGTGTCCAGTTCTGGGCTCCCCACTACAGAAAGGATGTGGACACACTGGAGTCCAGTGGGGGGAAAGGAAAATGGTCTGGGGTCCTGGGGGACAGGCCTTGTGAGGAGAAACTAAGGGAACTGGGCTGATTTAGTCTGGAGAAGACCGAGGGGGGATTTGATAGCAGCCTTCAACTTCCTTGTGGGGGGTTGCAAAGAGGACAGAGCTGGGCTCTTCTCAGTGGGGGCAGGTGACAGGACAAGGAGCAATGGGCTCAAACTGCAGCGAGGGAAGCTGAGGTTGGAGATTTGGAAAAACTCCTTCATTAGGGTGAAGCACTGAACAGGCTCCCCAGAGAGGTGGTGGCATTTTCATCCTTGGAGGTTTTGAAGACCCAGGTAGCCAAAGTCTTGGCTGGGATGATGTGGTTGGGGCTGGTCCTGCTTTGAGCAGGAGGTTGGACCAGATGTGACATCTCTTCCCACCCTCATTTTCTGTGATCCTGCGTGAGCTGGCACACTCTCTGCAGGGCAGGGAAGGAGGTCCTTGGCCAAGTGCCAGACAGCACTTTGAAAATCCAGGTTCAACTCCTACTTCACACGTACATGTGACCGCCGACTGTTCCCAGCTAGTGACACACACCCACGTCCCCATGTGAGCTTAGGCTGTTCCCATCACACTTGAATTTCCTATCCGCCTCCTCCTCCTCACCCCTAGCTTCTCTCTCCTACTCAAGCCCACTCTTCAAAACGATGTCAAAATACAGCCCCCTGCTGACCTCAGCTGGCCTTCCTGCCTGCAAGCATCAGGGATTCGCCACTGAGCTCCGCTGCCGGACATGGCTGCACAAGGCATCCCTTTCAGGGCTGCAGAACTGGCTCTTTGAGACCAGAGCCCTGTCCTGTGCTGCGTGTGCATCTCCCAGGCACCATGGGAAATCCCGAGCCACATCCTGCCATACTACCACCACGTGAAGAGGGACCGGACAGACCATTCTTTTGCCTTCCCTACAGTGTATTTTATCCATCAGATGTTGCAGACATAGGGCACCATTCATTTACACTCTACACTTTATTGTCATCAGCTGGTTGAAAGGGTTAATTATGTGTGTGGTACATGGAGTCAATAAATAGTTGAGAACTGGGAGTCCAGCTATATCAGTGAGAGGAGTTCAGGATACGAGAAGGTAAAAACAGTTCAGAAAAGATAGAGCCCCTGTCCTAGGCAGACAAGCTCAGCTCTCGAAGCAGATGGAGGGCGTGAGCCAGAAAGGTTTGTGAGTCCAGAACGTATCAGCCAGTTTCAAGGAAACAGCCCAGTAAAGCCGGGTCTGGATACAGACCTAGACACAAAGTCACAGCCTTGCTGTTTCCTGGTGGGGTGGGGGGATGACCTCTGCAAGTGCAGAGCTCTGTCAGGCTGGAAGGGGCTGGTGAAGTCTGCAGGCAGCTCATCCACCTTGCCCGTCTGCACCCTGTCTCGCTCCTCCATCCTTCCACAGCCTGACAGAATAGCCCTTTCACCAAGGCAGAGAGAGCACCAAGCAGGGAATACACCCAAGCTAGGCTATTTCCCTCGCTGTCGCTTTACTGCAACAAAAGAAATTCACCCGTCAGGATCTGCTCCCCTACCAAAAGCACAGTAACAGAACTCCAGGAAAACCAGAACAACGGTCTGAAGTCCACAGCACTGACCGGGAAGGGAGCAGGCAGTGACACGTTTTCTGTCTGCTGAGGACAATCCTAGCTAGAGCGGAAAAGGCGAGACCGTGTAAGAGCACTAGGTTCCTGGGATACCCAGCTGCAAAAGCGATAGACAAACTTCATATGCAGCCTGCAGGCAGGGGAAAGCAACAGCACACTCCTCCCTGACCACCTCCAGCCACAGCTCCAGCAAGACGCTCCACCTCAGAGTAAAGCTAGACCTATCTATCCTAGGAGAAAGTAAGCCAAAGGGAGCAACTTGCTGGCCCCACATGGCTGGCCTTTTAGGAGCCGCACATCATGCACTCGTCTCGGTTCTCCAGCGAGCACACCATGGCAGCTTTGTTCCTCTCCTTCACCTCTTCTTCTCTGGAGGTCTTCTCTTTCTCTTTGAGCTTCTCCTTGTTGAGGGTGAACTGGATGGGGTTGGCAGCCGGCTTCGTCCTTAAGTAGTACATGCCGGTCTTCAGGCCCTGCAAAGCAAATGCATGAGTCGGACCTTTAAAACCTGCTGTGGCTCAAGACATCAGGATGAGGGGTGCACCGATAAAAATGTTTTTGGCTGATACCGATGGAAGATTATTATCCAACTGATATTGATCCGATATGCAGCCTGGCAGCTTGGAGAGCAGCGTCTGGCTGGTAAGCCATGGTGGGGAAGAGGCGTGGGGGCAGATTGAGGCCCCCGCAGTGAGGGAGGGAGTGAGGCAGGGTAGGCACTGCCCAGTCAAGGCGCTGAATGCAACCCCAGGATGGGGCGCAGGGCAGAGCCATGGGCAGCTCGTCCAGGGGACATGGGGGGCTGCGAAGGGGGGACAGCTCCCCACCATTGCACACACCCCCAGGGGAGGCAAGGGAGCATGTGTCTCCCAGATGTGTGTGCAGGGCGAGGGTGGGCTATTCACTGCAAGCTCAGGGCCGGGGGCTGTGCTGACCTCTTTCTGGCAGGGTGGGGCTGGGTCGGGGCTGGGCCAGGGCAGGGCCGGCAAGGCAGTGGTGGCTACGGAGTGAGCTACAGCCACCCCAAAATTTGCCGTAGCCACCGCTCCCAGCACCGCAGCCACCCACCCCACTCCCGCCTGCCCCAAGCACAGCCCTGGCCCAGCAGCCCCCTGCCTCTCTACGCGGTCAGGAAGAGGCCAGTGCAGCCCCCTGCCCTTGCCCCGCGTACAAATCCAGCGAGGCACATGCTGTCCATGCTTCCTTCAGGGTTGTGCATAGCTCCCTCCTCACCCCATCAGACAAGCTACCCACAGCTCCACCCCATGCCCCACCCAGAGGTCACATTCACCCCCCTGGCTGGGCAGCACCTGCCCCTGCCCAAATCCCGCCCCCATCATGGGGGCCTCAACCTGCACCCCCTCCTTCCCCCCAATAGACTTACCGGCTGGACACTGCTTTCCAAGCTGCCAGGCTGTATTCCTGACCACATGCACGCTGCGGCTGTGCGCATGCACATGGTATTTAATCGGTGACATTAATGGCTGCACCAAAAAACGCTGAATGCCAATAATAATAATTTTCCTTCTATCGGTGCCGGTCCGATATGCGACTGATATATCGGTGCACCTCTAAACAGGATGGGGCCAAATTCTGGCTGCAGAGCACTTCCCCTACACCAGGTAACTGTTCTCGTCCCTGCACTCTGCACCCACCCCTCAGCACTGGAAAGGATCCACAGAAGGGAACAATGCTAGAAACACACCCAGCTTCTCCCTTCAGAAGCAGAGAGAATCTGCAAAGAAGCAGAAAGGGGTAAGAGACATCCGGTCTGTCTAAATCCAAAAAAACTAGGCGAGCCCTGCACTAACCTAGCAAAACCCATGGGCTGGCAGCTGGCAGTATGCTCCACGTACCTGCTTCCAGCCATAGAAGTGCATGCTGGTGAGCTTGCCGTAGTTGGGCTCCGCAATGTGGATGTTGAGGGACTGGCTCTGGTCGATGAATGCTCCACGGTCGGCTGCCATCTTAAGGATGGTTTTCTGGGAGATTTCCCACACAGTTTTATAGAGCTGCTTCAAGTCCACGGGGATCTCTGGGATATTCTGAAAGGGATAGAAATGGTTAGCAGGCTACAGCCCCTGTAACACCAAGGCACCCTCACTAGAACTAGTCACACCCAACACTACCCTAGATAACCCTTAACAACAGGCTCCCTTACCAGCTGAAACCAGACTGTTTCCTTTCTGAGGGACTTTTGAGAGAAGGCACTACTTAGCCAGGTCTCAAAGGCAAGAACCCCTGACCCAGTGAGAATAAGGAGGCTGGGCTAGGCAGGACCAGCCAAGCTCAGGGCAAAATGGGAAGATTTCCATCAACCAGACTCTACAAAAGCAGGTTATGTACACAGAAAGAGACATTTCCAACAGCACTCGGGCCCTGCAGTTCCCTTCACCAGAGGAGCAGGCTCTTGCTTTATAGCCGCTCGGGGCACTGGTTTCCCCCTGCATACTCTGAGATGAGCAGAGCCCCAAGCATGCTCTGGCACTGCACAGAAGAGGAAAGTCATCTTCTACCTCCCACCCCTCTTATTTGGAACTGGTGGAAACGTGTGTGTCTGATGGAAGTCTCCATTACACACGTTCACAAAAGACCCCAGCATCACCAGCCAGCGGAGGCCAGAATCCTCTCGTGTTCCTCAAGGAGAGTCTCCAACTTATCACCAAGTGACATTGCAGCTCTTCCTTCTACAGAAAAGCTGAGAAATGCACCCCAGGGCCAAGGCTGGTCATGCTGTCCTCCCCCAATTTATGCACAGGCTGCTCGGAGATGCCTGCCTTGCTGCTCACACAACGCAAGTCCTCTGGCCTACCTGAATGGAGCCGTTGTGAGCGATGATTTGGTTTTTCATCTCCTCGTTCCAGAGGCCCCTCTCTGTCAGGTCTTTTAGCAAGTGTGGATTCACAATCTGCAAGAGAGTCCAGGTCAAAAGACTTACATGGAAGGGCAGGACTAGACCTTCAATTTGCCTGCTCTCCCAGACAGCAGGAACCACCCCCCATGCAAGAGACAGACCCACCCATGCAGTCCCTGGCTCCAGATAGTGATGGAGCCTTGACATGCCATGGAACTACCCTGTCCTGCTCCTTGCTTGGTCACTGTCCCACCTCCTCACCATGACACATGTATGCTGATCTCATCACCCGTTGGTATGATTTGATCAACCCTGCACAGAAGGGAACCTCTCTCATGGCACTTCCATTCTTCATGCCAGCCCTGCAGCCACTAAACTGCCCCCCAAACTGGGGTGTTCTTCCTTCGTACTCCATTTAACAACCAACCCCACAGTGGTACTGATTAGTCTTCTCCCACACAACTGGCACTCCTTGTACTTGTAATTACTGCAAATTTAGCCTAGTCCAGGACAGGCACAAGTTCCCGGCTAGAGCTCTGTACATACACTTCCTGGCTATGCATCTTCCGTTTTGCAGGGGAAAAGGATATATACCTTCAATACCATAATGCAACACCACCAGTCTTTTTGACCAAACACCAAATCATTTACCACCCCGATCCCAGCCTTCTCACCTGAAACTCTCCTGAGAGGACTCGGCGTGTGTAGATGTTACTGGTATAGGGCTCGATGGATTCATTATTGCCCAAAATCTGAGCCGTGGAAGCAGTTGGCATTGGAGAAAGGAGGAGGCTGTTCCTAACACCATACCTAACAAAGACAGGGAAGGACAGTCAGGGGTTAGAGCCCCAGCCATACCAGAGACAGTCACCAGGATCAGAGAGAGATTCCCCTTGGAAAGGGGCACTGAGGGCTCAAAATCAGGAGCTGCAGGAAGTCTTTTAAACCACCACTGAGTCATCCTGAAGTCTCACCTCCCTGAGTCCTCAACTGACTGACCCGAAATATCTCACACTGCCTAGACAGAGAAAGAGCTCAGCACAGACACAAGTGCTCTCTCCAGAGATGGCATAACATCAGAGAGAAATTCACCCACTTCCATTTATGCCTGTGTCCCACTTTGGAGGATGCCTCTCAGCGTGGCAAAAGCTAACAGAATGTATTTAGAGTCAAGCACTGCGTGAAAAGATGACTTCATAGATTTCATAGACATTCGGGCTGGAAGGGACCCCGGAGGATCGAGTCCAGTCCCCTGCCCCATGGGCAGGAAGTCAGCAGGGATCATAGGATCCCAACAAGATAAGCATCCAAATGTGTCTTGAAGGTGTTCAAAGTGGGTGCTTGAACTGCCTCTGGCAGCAGTCTATTCCAAACCTTCAGGGCTCAGACAGTAAAGAGGTTCTTCCTTATGTCCAGCCTGAATCGGTCGTGGTGGAGTTTGTGACCATTTGACCTAGTCATCCCTTGGGGCGCTCTGGTGAACAGACGTTCCCCCAGATCCTGATGTGCACCCCTGATAAACTTGTAGGTGGCCACCAGATGACCCCCAAGCCTGCGCTTTTCCAGGCTAAAGAGCCCCAGGGCTCTCAGCCTGTCATCGTAGGGTCTGCTTCCCTGACCTCTGATCATGCGCGTGGCTCTTCTCTGCACTCTCTCAAGCTTCTCCATATCCTTTTAGAATTGCGGAGCCCAAAACTGGACACAGTACTCCAGCTGCGGCCTCACCAAGGCCGAGTACAATGGGAGAATGACGTCCCGGGATTTGCTTGAGAAGCATCTATGGATGCAAGCCAGCGTTTTGCTCGCTTTACTAGCTGCAGCGTCTCATTGCAGGCTCACGTTCATCTCGTGGTCAATCATGACCCCCCAAGTCCCTTTCTTCCGTAGTGCTAGCCAGGGTAGCACTGCCGAGCCTATAAGGATGCTGCAGGTTTTTCCTCCCAAGGTGGAGAACCTTGCATTTTTCGGTGTTGAACACCATCAGATTCTCATCCGCCTGTTTCATGAGCCTGTCAAGATCTGTCTGGGTCACCCTCCTGTCCTCAGGTGTGGACGCTTTACCCCCAAGTTTGGTGTTGTCGGCAAACTTGGCCAGCCCGCTTCTGACACCAATGTCCACATCATTGATGAAGATGTTAAACAGTAAGGGCCCTAGGACAGAGCCTTGAGGGACCCCACTGGTGACCGCACACCAAGACGATTGACTTCCATCAACCACCACCTTCTGGGTCCTACCGCAGAGCCAACTCCCCAGCCAGAGGATCGTGGTGAGGTCAAGGCCGCAATCAGCCAGTTTTGCCAAGAGGTGATTATGGAATACTAGCTCGAAGGCTTTTTTGAAGTCAAGATATACGACATCAATCTTTTGCCCCTTGTCCAGGTGATAGGTCACCTGGTCGTAAAAGGAAATGAGATTGGTCAAGCAAGACCTACACACAACAAACCCATGCTGGGTATCCTTCAGGATATTGCCGTCAGCTAGCCTGTTAAGGATGGCCTCTTTGATAATCTTTTCCAAGACCTTCCCGAAGATAGAGGTCAGGCTGATGGACTTGTAGTTTGCTGGATCTACTTTCCTCCCTTTCTTGAAGTTAGGCACCACATTGGCCTTCTTCCAATCTTCAGGCACTTCACCAGAGCGCCAGGAGCTCTCGAAGATCCATGCCAGAGGCTGAGCTCTGATTCTTGCCAGCTCCTTGAGTACCCTTGGGTGTAAACCGTCAGGGCCGGCTGACTTGAAGGTGTTCAGCCTGTCAAGGTGTTCCTTCACGAGGTCAGCTTCGATGGAGGGCAAGGATTCTCCTTCACCCTTCCTCGTCATCAGTGCACATGGAAAATGATTCCCATCATTCACTGGCTGACTAGGACTGACTGACAGACACCCTCCAAAAATGTGTAGCCTTCTGACAACCTGTAAGTGCCTAGTGCAATGAGGTACTAAGTGGAAAGATTCACTGGGGACAAACCTAGATATTAAACCCCTTCCAATGGCATTTAAAAAAACAGAAAGCTTCACACTGCTTCTCTATGACATTGCTACTCACAATGCTCACAGCTTAGCTCTTAAAATCGCGGAGAATGAGGGTTGGAAGGGAGCTCAGGAGGTCGCATCATGTTCAACCCTCTGCTCAAAGCAGGACCAGCCCTGACTACATCATCCCAGCTAGGACTTTGTTTACCCAGTTCTTAAACACCTCCAAGGATGGAGATGCCACCACCCCTCTGGGGAACCTTTTCCACTGCTTCATCACCCTCCTTGTGAGAAAGCTTTTCCTAATATCCAACCTAAACCTCCCCTGCTGTAACTGGAACCCATTGCTCCTTCTGTCATCTGCCACCACGGAGAACAGTCCAGCTCCATCCTCTCTGGAAAAACTCTGCAGGGAGTTGATGGCTGCTGTTCTTTCTGAATAATCAGTCCAGTGAACCCTGTCTCCACTCCTGCACTCAGCCTAGGCAGCTTCCACTGAGTGTGCTACCACATATCCAGAAACGTAAGTAACTGAAACCTGAACAATTCAGCTGGTGACCCAGCATCAGCATCCAGGTCACTTTGCTGCTTCTGGCTCTGCATGGCAAGCAAGAGTAAAAGACAGCAAAAATGAGTCATTAAAGCACACATCTGTGGAGTTGGCTACATTTTTACACAGCCATGTTCCTAAAGGAGGGCACACTTCCTAGTGTTAGTCTCTGGCACTATCAGATGTAGAATCAGAGAAGTGGGGCTGGAAAGGGCCTCCGGAGGCCATCCAGTCCCTCCCCCTGCCTGAAGCAGGATCAGCCCTATCCAAACCATTCCAGACAAACCATAAACTAACCTTTTCATAAAATTACTGTCAACCTTGATACAGCACCTGAACCTGCCACAGGTGAAGCTGAGGAATGACAGCAGCCAATGTCCTGCTTCTATAAAATGTTAATATTTGCTCAAGATCCCAGGTATGGGGCCACAGACCCCACGACAGAGGAAGGCAAACCACCCCCTCAGTCCATACCAATCTGACCATGGGGTAAAATTCCTTCCTGGCCCCAAATCTGGTGGTCGGTCTGACCTCGAGTGGAGCATCAACCAACAGAGCAATGTCCCCTGGGGATAGGGGCACTTGACTCACTTGGCAATCTTCTCCTTCAAGGACTTCCAGTCCCACAGGTCGGTAGGGATGACGTTCCACATGTCGTACTGTAGGATCTGAAGAACAGAGACATGACCCCATTCAGACTAAGGCTTATTTAGGGAAAAATCATCCTTTCCTTTGTCCTTTGGAGGCCTCAATGCAAACAAGTGAACACAAAGTGATGCTTTTGCTTCACCACTGGTCACCCGCAGGCAGCTCAGTGTTTCATCAGTTCTGTGACAGCGAGCACACCCACTCCCAAATGAGGGACACTGGGCATGGACTTCTGACATACAGGCTCAGAGGGCCCCGTACAGCTTACATAAAAGCACCTTAACTTTAAGATCTTGCACCCTTTGCCTCCCAGTCCAAACACCCAGCCCCAGAGCTATCAAGCAAGCAGATAAAAATATCTGAACACTGCCAGGAAGTGACCCCTGCCCAGCCAGAAGTAATCACAGGCAACCTTGAACTCATGCTGTCTGCCCTTGAACTCAGTCCTGTTAATGTTTGGCAACAGCAGAGCTGTAAAAAGAGCCAGACGGCTGGAAGAAACGAGCAAACTTTGTGAAGCTAGCAGCGTTAGCTTGTCTTCGCTGCTCCCAGACCACAGGCAGTCACTGGCCCTGACACCCGTGCTGCTCTGGAGGGCAGGTACCTGGCCCTGGTACTCACTCCTTTGCTGACGGGACAGCCCTCGTATGTCTCATATGGCCCTTGCTCTTTGGCGAGCTCGCAGCTGGCCTCCAAAGCGCCGTAGTAAATGGTCTCAAAGATCTGCTGGTTCAGGAGCTGGGCCTCGGGACTCTCAAAGGGGTATCTCATCAGGATGAAGGCGTCCGCCAGGCCTTGCACACCGATGCCGATGGGGCGGTGGCGCATATTGGAGCGCTCAGCCTGCGTGGCATTTGGGTGGGAAGGAAAGGGAATCGATCACTGGAGCAAAGAGGACCCTGAGAACACCGGCACCCCAGCCTCACGACATGCAGCCCCCCCAGTCTTCACCTTCCTCACTGGTCCAGCCAGGCAAAGCAGCTCCTCTTTCATCCTCCTCCCCTTTGCTTCCTGTCACCTGCTCTTACAGAGGGCCTCGAAGGCAAGCTCAAGGGCCAAGGTTTTCAAAAGCAGCAGGTGATTTTGCAAAAACGCTTTGCATTCATCTCACAGGCGCAGGTTTTGAGAAGGCAGGTGCTCAGCACTTCCTCTAAATCAGGCCCTTCTGAAGGAGTCTGAAGACAGGCACTCAAAGTCACCATTCACCTTTGAAAGCTTTGGCCTTTTGCCTTCAAAACTCTGCCCCCTGGACACAACCTCCTTCAACCTCACCCCTCGAGGAGGGAGGCCCACAGGCTCTCCACTATCTCCCCGCCATCCTCATTCTTCTCTGCTAAGCCACACCCATCTCTACCTCCCACTTTCCTGAACTTTTCTATGATGCTGAAAGAAAGAGCTTCAGCGAAAAAGCAAATCACAACACCAAAGGCCTAATTTCTAAGTCCAATTCCTTCAGGCCTTTCCAACACAGTCCTGCCTTGCTCTCTGCCCTGCTGAATGTCGTATGCACAGAACGGGACTCTACAGCAGCCGCCGCTGAAACCTGCTTCAAAAATCCCTTCAGAGCTCAGACTGGCAATGGTCCGGGACATTATGCAAGTCTGCTACTGAGTTAGGCCACAGGCCTGCTGGAGGATGGTACACACAGGGGTTTTGCTGATGACTGTGTCTGCAGAAACCAACAGCCAGATTCAAACCTCCACCTAGTTTTATAGCACTCGTGGTTGGAGGAATTCTGCTTCAGCCTTACCCTAGACAACTTAACTCAGCAGCTCCTTTGCTCCCAGACTCCCAACACACCCCGTCAGCTCCCCTGGCCTCCCAGTGCTCCCCGCATACCTCCGGCACAGGGTAGTAGTTAATGTCGATGATTTTGTTCAAGTTCCGGACGATGACTTTAGTGACCTCGGCCAGCTTCTTGAAGTCATAGGTGTGCTCTGGGGTGACATACATGTTCAGGGCTATGGAGGCCAAGTTACAAACTGCAACCTGGAACAGCAAGGATAGAAATAGCCAGTGTTGGCAAGAGCAAAATATGCAGCCAGCTCAGCTCCCAGAGCACGTTCACTGCCCTAAGGAGACGGGACAGAGAGGTAAAATGTGCAGGACCATGTGGGCCACAAGGATGAGAGCATGTTCATCTCATCCAAGCTAACCTAGGTCGTCAGGAGAAGACAAAGGTATCCAGGGATGGAGAATGCCACGATGAAGCACAGCCCTGACTCTTCTAGTCTCCAACAGGGATCAGAAGCAGGTGTCTGACTCTGACCGAGACCTGACTTCGGCAGGGCACAAGGAAAACCTGACCCCAATACTGCTGGGACACAGTTATATGGTCTGCCTTTCCTGCTTCATTTGTTTGCATCATCCCCTTTTCTAGCCCACGCTTGTCTTCCCTAGGGGCTGCAGTACACACATACAGACTTATGAATCAGCTACCAGAGGCATCCTCCATGGCTTGGACAGCAGAGGCTCATGCTTTTTAGAGCTAGATATTACCAAACAGGATCCCCTGCGACTAATTACACACCCAGGGGAATCACGTTCCACTATCAATAGCCAAAACCTGCTCATTACTTCACTCCTCCCCTCCCCTCTGTAGGACCCTGTTCCAGCAGTGTACAAAGCAGGACGCCTATAGCACAGAAAGCACTTTTGGCTATAACACAGCCTGCTTCAGCCCCATGCTTTTTTCTCCAGGACTCGGGTGTTGATAACTGCTGCCTGTTGACTTTAAAGCAAACAGGATGCATAGAAATGACTGAAGTGCTGATGTGAGCCCTACCCTTCCTTACAGGAACCCCCACGGGTAGGTGCAAACAAAGCAGGGCGCTTCCCCACTGAGCTGGCAGGGGTTTGCTAGGGAAGACGTTGTTGTTTGCACCAGACTCTTGAATGGAGAAGATAAGCAAAGCTTCCCAAAGTCAACAAGCTGTGAAAGTACCTTAGCCACCTGCCCTGAAGTTCCCTGGCTACGACTGCCAAAGAAAGCCAACAAGCAGAACCCATGATACCCAGCCTCACCTGGCTCGGGGCAGATTTACATTCTGAACATCCATGCCAGGAACAAGCACAGCTTCCTATACGCATCTCCAATGAGCCCCAGGCCCCACCCACCTCATCTTTGCTGGTGTACTCCACTATTTCCGTGCACAGGTTGCTGCACTTGATGGTGCCCAGGTTCTGCTGGTTGCTCTTCCGGTTACAAGAGTCCTTATACAGCATGTAAGGGGTACCGGTCTCAGTCTGGGACTCAATGATGGCATACCAGAGCTGCTGGGCTTTCACCACCCTGCGCACACGGTTCTCCTTCTCATACCTGCAATACAAAGTAAGCGCACCTTGCTAAGTGCTTGCATTCCCTGGCTTAGCTTCTTTACCTAACCTAGTCAAATGTTTGCATGATGGTCAGATCTCTCTTGCTTACAATGCAAGCCAAATTTGAAGAGGAGAGTCAGGCTCTTCAGTGTTAGGATACTGGGCCCACCCCCACCCTGCTGGAGGCAGGAAGCTGTTCAGTACATCCTTAGTGGTCCACAGACAAGTATGAAACCACTGAGACGTCTATCTGCTTGTGTATAATAGGCTGAGATCAGCACTCGTACAGAATTTCACAAGCTGGGGCAAACCACGAGCAGACATCACCTCTCTCTATCTGCACTAAATGCCTGGAAAGTAATCAGACTATAAGTGACATGACACGGGACTGGGTTTCTGAGGTTTGGCCCCCAGGTACCAGACAGCAATGGTAACTTGATAAAGGGGAGGTGTAAGGACCACCAGTGCCCACAGATCTGCCCACCCTGCATACCTCTCATACAGTTTCTCAAACTCCTCTCCCCAGACCTCATCCAAGCCAGGGCACTCGTTGGGACACATCAGAGACCAATCCTGTGGAGAGGAGGAAAAACACACACACGCCCTGAGGCTTGCCATCTCCACCAAGAGAAATAAGTCAGCCAATGTGGGGTATCTCCCCTGGGTGCTCCCTGCCCCACCAGGGGATACAGAAGGGTGAACAGACTGTTTTTCTCACCCTGGAAATGGCGGCGCTATCAGTTGAGAGAAAAGAGTTATTGCAAATAAGAAAGATTTAATAAGAAATTATTCATGTGAGTTTACACATCAGCTTACATTAATATAAAAGCTGAACATTCAGTCCTGAATGACTGCTGACTCCTCCAAATGCAACTTGCATTGGAGCATGTGCATGCCATACCGAGGGGATCTGTTTACTGGAGGAGTTCAACAGGTTCAATCCATTTCGCCTGGAATATTGTTATCATTTCATTAATAGACCATGCTGCACCAACCCAGCCCTTACTTGGTTGGTCTCGACCCGTTTCATGAAGAGATCAGGAATCCAGAGGGCAAAGAAGAGGTCCCTAGCTCGCTGCTCCTCCTTCCCGGTGTTCTTCTTCAAATCGAGAAACTCAAAGATGTCCAAGTGCCACGGCTCCAGGTAAATGGCAAAGGCCCCAGGTCTCTGCCAGACACAACACAGCCAAGGTCAGAACAGAATGGGCAGGCAAATACAGGGGAATGCCATCAATGGCTGCACTGCTTGTGTAACACAAGTACCAACTGTGCACTACTAGACCGGGCACCACTTGAGAGACAGTGATGTGAAGGAGCATCTCTCCTCGTAACCCCAAACTGGTACAGCATGGAGGGTCAAGTCTGTTTTCCATTCGAGGGACCAAGCTGTCTGGAGCCAACAACTTGGCTTTGAAATCGATATAACAGATTCAAGGGGCTACCAAAAAACCAGAGGGAGAGGCTGCTATAAAATAAGTATCCCTGTAAGACCAAAAGATTTGCATCCTTTTGAAAGACAGTAAAAACATATTTATTTTGTTCCTGAAGTTTCTAAGAACAGGTTAGACAAAAGCTTGTCGGGGTAGTTTAGACAGGGATGATTCTGTCTTGAGCAGGGGGCTGGACCTAATGCGACTTCCTGAGGGTCCTGCCAGCCCTTTTTTCTAAGATTAGCACCATGGAGTTTGTGATGAAAGGAGGAAAGAAAAATACTCATGAGAGGGGAACAAGATACTGCTTTTTAGCACACATCGCCTACAATCATCCCTCCAGTTCATCCATGCTAACAGTCCATCTTTAACCAACCACAGCTGGTTTATTCAGATCTAAGTTCTGGTTTCCCTCCTCAGCTTGCTCCCTTATGGGAAAGCAACATACCTTGTTACCACCTTGATCCACATAGCGGGCAGTGTTGTTGTAGACTCTCAGCATTGGGACCAGCCCATTGGAATTCCCATTGGTCTGCAAAGACATGGGACAGTCATCAGACTCTGGAAGCCAGCAAAAGAGGCTGCTCTGAGGTGCTGCCAAGAAGGCACAGGGCAAACATTTCAGTTTCATAGCTGATAGGGCCAGAAGGGACCTGAGCAGATCATCAAGTCTGACCCCCTGCCATGGCAGGAAAAAGTAGTAGGGTCAAACGACCCTGGTGAGGTGTTCATCCAGCCTCCTCTTAAAGACCCCCAGGGTAGGAGCCAGCACCACTTCCCTTGGAAGTTGGTTCCAGATCCTAGCCGCCCTGACAGTGAAGTAGCGCTTCCTGATATCTAGCCAAAATCTCCCCTCTGACAGCTTGTAACCGTTATTTCTTGTCATTCCTGGTAGTGCTCGGGGGAACAGGGACTCCCTCATTGCCTGTTGGTCCCCCTCTGACTAGTTTGTAAACGGCCACTAGATCCCCTCTCAGCCTTCTCTTGTGGAGGCGGAACAGGTTCAGGTCCTGTAGCCTCTCCTCGTAGGGCCTGCTCTGCTGCCCCCGGATCATGTGGGTGGCCTCCTCAGGTCCCTTTCCATGCTGGCCACATCCCTCCTGAAGTGCGGTGCCCAGAACTGGACGCAGTACTCCAACTGGGGCCTGACCAGTGTCGTATAGAGGGGGAGGATCACCTCCTTGGACCTGCTCGTGATGCATCTGTGGATGCACGACAAGGTACGGTTGGCCTTCCCAACCGCGTCCCCACACTGTCAGCCCATGTTCATTTTGGCATCAATAATGACGCCAAGATCCTTTTCTGCCTCTGTACTGTTGAAAAGGGAGTTTCCAGCCTGTAGGTCTGCTGCTGGTTCTTCCCCCCCCAGGTGCAGCACCTTGCACTTGTCAGTGTTGAAACCCATCCTGTTCTCATCCACCCACCCCTGTAACCTGTCTAGGTCCAATTGCAGCCTATTCCTCCCTTCTAGCATGCCCACTTCTCCCCACATCTGAGTGCTGTCTGTGAATATGAACAGGGTGCTTTTTACACCCCTATCCAAGTCGCTGATGAAGATGTTGAATGGTGCGGGCTTGAGGACCGAGCCCTGAGGAACCCCACTGCCCATGTCCCTCCCGGGCAAAAATGGCATTTAACTCAGTGCCATCACCTGCTTACCACAGACAGCTTTCCTTTGGCCAGTTTTTCATGTTTTATGTACAATATGCAATTGCCAATGGCTGTCAGCTAACAAGGGCTCTAGTTAGCATTCTGCTTATTATAATCCACATTTTGCTTGTGCTGCACTAGAGATTTGGCCTTCAAAGCACTGTGCAGAATTATCAAGTCTCTTTCAGGAGATCCTATTGCACAGGTTCAAATGGGTAAGAACATGTTTCCTAATAAAATGAAACTTGGAAACACAGCATAAGAAAGGGCAGCATAACACGGGGAAGTCTCCGTTTCTGAGTCCTGAAGCATCTACTCTGAGCTGTTAATTTGGGAAGGAAGACACCAGAATTATCGGATCACATACTAGAGAATGCTCTAGCCTTTCTTTTTGAAAGTATATCATTTGGAACGAAAACCATAGGAAAGGTGACCATCTGGTCTCGTAACATAAAGAGGAGGTGAGTGACTGGGTTAGACCCTCTAATTCCTGTGCTACTTTGCCCTGGAAGCACCAGTCTCGATTTGGCGATTTAGGTTAAGTGGAGAAATTCCCCGGGATAGGAAGGCTGACTTTGGCAGGACATGCCAGCTGCAACACTTACCCCCGCAATGTAGCTGCCAGTGGCGCGGATGCAGCTCACTGCCAGGCCAATTCCCCCTGCTGACTTGGAAATCAGCGCACAATGCTTCAAGGTGTCATAGATTCCCTCAATACTGTCGTCCTTCATGCACAGCAGAAAACAGCTGAATGGAGACACCAGAAGATTAAAACACAGACTGAATAAGGCCCTATGCAGCAGACAGACACTTTGCAATCTTTAATATTTCAGTGACCGGGTAAGTGACGCAAAGAACACTATGCAACTTGCATAGTAAAACAAAGCCCACATTTCAGGGAAGTTACACACTTCCAATAGGGCAACTATTTTTTTCCTTAAAGTAAAGCTGATTTTTTTTTACCTGCACTCCTCGTCACTTGGATTATTAAAACAAGACATTTTTTAAATCACGCCTATTTCTCATCACGTATGTTTGTGACTTTAGTGTCATAGCTTGGACAATGGATAGCTAATAGCCAGAATAAATTTCATTTTTGGTTCAGGTCAGTTTCACTTCCAGGTTCTCATACATTGCAAAAATATGAGTGTGGAAACCACGGCTCCTCTGGAATTAAGGGAATGAATTGCAAAAACATGTCTATTGGCCTTAGGCTTTGACAGCAGCTGGCCTTTTTCAAAGGCTACATTTGGAACCCAATTAGACTAGACAGCATGCTTTGAAAAATTCTTTACTGCGCAAGTTACATATTAATTACGCACTGACGAAATGCAGCTGCCCATATTAAAAGCGATGACAGAATACCTCATTTGAGTAGAACACGCTTCCCTGCACACCTATTTCTCATTCTTCAGAATACTTTATAAGACAGGGATGTCAAAGAGAGAGCCCATGAGCTGGATATGGTCTGCGGAGCCCTATCATTTGGCCCACACAGCTCCAAAAGGGGACGGAAATTTGGACACAAGGCCTGCTGCTCAATTCTGGTATACAAAGCACCACTGGGGTCACACGCTGGCAGAAGGGTGAGCAATAGCTGTGTTAACCTCTGTGACTCCTTGATGTTGCTCGCTCTGCTGCTGTCGCTACTCACCCAGCAACCAGAGGTCAGTCCAGATCTAGCTCAAAGGGCTAATGGTATTTGACATCCCTAGTATAAAGCAAGCTGGACACCCTGAGGTACCTGGAGAGCTGAGGCCGGTTGGTGCCCGCGTTGAATAAAGTGGGAGAGGCGTGGGTAAACCACTTTTCAGACAAGAGATTGTAGGTTTCAATTGAGGCATCAATGTCGTTTTTGTGGATGCCCACAGAGACCCTCATTAGCATGTGCTGGGGACGCTCTGCAACTAGGAAGTAGAAGAGGAGAAGAAACAAAAAGAGATATAACAGTGTGTCATTTAAAGCCACCTGGACAGGCATGGGTTATGCCAAAGAAGTAAGTGACTTACACTAGCAAGGCAAGGTTCTTTGAATAGATGCGATATCTTTTATTAGACCAACTGAGTAGTTGGAAAAAGTTCTTGGCAAGCTGGATCACTAGCTGTAGGTTTACAAGTTTTTTGCAATCTATATTAAATTTGTCAGACTCCAAGGCTAGGCACTTTCTAGATTCTACATATAATAATATACTTCTCACCACCTTGATGCCAATGGAATTTGCGGCATAAGATGGTGCGGTAGCCATGTCAATTTAAAAATTCCCACACATCAAGTGGTGAGTCGCTATCAGCACACTAGAACAGTACCTTGTGTGCCCTAAGATCTCAAGTATGGCATGGCAATGGGGCCCAAATGCTGCATCAGTGAAGTGTCCCTCGCTGAAACCCCACGGACATTATTTAAAACAAAACAAGCCAAACTCAAGTGGTTTTAGCGGCTGGTAACAGTGCTGCATTCTTAGTGCAGTTGCAAGTATCCTTACAGCTATGAAAAAAGCGATTCTAACTGATTTTACCAACAGGTGCTCAGGAAGGATATGTGCATGCGCAAAGCAAGGAGGGAAAGGCAAAGCTTTATAATGCTGACAAGGTAACTATAAGGGTGCTGTGTGGGTGCCGCCTTTGAAGGCCAACATACAGCTGAGTATTCAGCAAGCAGCAAGGACGTGGCCTGACCCCATTTCACCACCTGCTCTGATCCCACTCTCCACAGAGGGGAGATTGGAACCACAGTCGGTTCTTACCTTTTGAATTGATTTTCAGCAGATAGGAGCGTTCGAGAGTCTTTATTAAAAAGAAAAGAAAAAGAAAAATCCTTCAGTAACCAATAGTTCAGGTCCCCATTTAAAAACCTGACTGATTAATACTCATGTTCTGGGACCAACCAAACACCTGCAGCTCCAGCAGCTCAGCCTTCCTGCCCCGACTTCAACACCTGCTAACGCCTACTCTGCTCTTCCGTCTTTTACCCAATTCAGACCCAAGCATAGGAGGTACTTTAAGTGCAAGTCAGCAAGATGCCTGCCTAGAGGAGTCTCCCCAGCTGAATGCACGTAGAGGAATGACTGAACGGAGAGCTTTATTGCCTACTTTCAGCCCAGTTTTGCTCGCTCCACCCCTCCAGGTGGTTTTTCCAATCCTGTCATTACATTTGTCACAGGAGTGCTAGCAGTTGGCCAAGTGCTGGGCACTGTCTGAACGTGTACAATGCAATGGTGGCACAAATCATGTTAATTCTATAATTAGGAGTGGGGGAAAAGACAAGTTCATCAGCTGGAAATAATATAAAATTGGGCCACTCAGAAGTGTTTTAGAGAGGTACTTGTCAAAACAGCTGAAGACAAGGCAGAGCTGGGGTGAGATCCTCTCAGCAGCAGCATGGAAAAAGGCACCAGTGAGTGATAAGGCAGGCAGAGGAGGCTGTGCTGAGCAATAGAGAATGCTAAGAACTGATCTATTTGGGTTTTGGTTATTTTTTTTAGCATTAACATGTGCAAAGCTGTCCACAGCCATCTGCTGCCAAGATCCTACTGACCGTGTCTTACTACACATGGCAGCCAGGAGCCAAAGGGGCTGCAGCCCTAAACTGGGATCAACTACAGTCACCCCAGCCAAGAGAATTTAATTTCGTCATCAAGAACAACCGCATTTTTCCTGTTATAGGAGAGAAGCCATTTGGCAAGTAGGCTCTGGAGTCATCACAAATAGATGCTCAGGCGTGCAACTGTTGTCAGCCTGCTGCTCGGTTACATACTCCCCACTAAAACCCCTTCCCCCACATTCCCTCACAGTAGCTTCAAGTTATGCTGGGCCTGTCTCCTGTTCCCAGTTTATTCAAACAGAAGTGGCTGATTCACATGCAAGTGCAGCGCTGCGGAACAGAAGCAGGACAGAGGGCAGCACACACAAAGAAATGCTGCAAAGCTGAGTTACTGCCCAGAGCTCCATTTGACAGCTGCCCACAGCACAGGATAGCAACCATACTCTTGGGTGTACTATGGCAGAAGGCTTGCTCCCTCCTGAAACGGTTCTGCTGTCAATCCCTTCTGTCCCCGTGCTAACCAATCATATACTCGAAGGACTGAGGGGCACCATATTGACTGCACTGAGACTGTAAAGCACAACCAGGAAAAGGGCACAACTCGTTCACTTTGGCTACTGCCTTATACAGGACGTTGTCTCTACCACAGTCCCACTGTCTCATCTATCCCAGGGCTGAGTTTCTGAAGGGATGGTTCTGCGGGGTCTTACTCTTCGGTGGTTACATGGCTTGAAAACAAACAATGACGTAGGTTCACTCTTGCAAGAAACCTGCTCTTTACCTTAAAGCCAAAGTAGTTGTAGGAGAAATCTCTGTCGTAGATGATAGCAGAGTTCAGGCGCTGAGGAAGAGAGAGTTTGGAGACAGATTAATCATTTAATCAGGAGATCATCTGTACCGCTCATCATGCCTGCAGGCTCACATTACCGATACCACCATGCTCTCATTGTTCAGTGCCCCTGGTTTTCCTGCTTCAGGCCTCATAACTGAGCAGATATAGGCACCAGGCAGAAAAAAATTTAGAGAAGTCATTCTTAGCATAAAATCTCAATTTCTTTTGCCGGGCATTAATAACATTTCTCTAAAGACAAACTACTACCTTCTGGCCCATCTCATCCATACACCTACATTCCAGTTAGATCTCAAGGTGGATACTAGGAAATGCAGGAGGTGAGAGAACTGCACCCTAATTCTGGTTTCATGGAGTTGGTTAGAGCTGTGCCAGAAGAGAGAGACCAAACACCATCTCTTTCCTGGAAAGTTTGTTGTATGAAAAGATGGAATCTTATTTTATTAACTTAAAAAGCCATTTTTTGTCCAACTAATTGTAGATCCCACATGCCCCAATCCCAGAGTGATGAGAGCCATACCAAAACCACAACAGATATCCTGCTTATAGCAACACTGGAAGCATCTTTCAAGGGCAGCTCTGAAGTGGCCTCCCCTACAAACCCTTCAAAATACAGCAATCATCTATGCTAATTTCCATCAGCATAAAGGGATTTTTGTTCCAGAAATCAACCCAGTTTATTTTGTTTTAAGCCTTTTGAACTAGTTCACTGATTCTTCAGATCTTTAAATTCAATGAAGTGCAACATACATCTTTGTTGGCCAAGACTATGTCTAGCGTTTCCTTGGAGATCATTGGGGAGTGCTTGCCATTGTGAGGGTTTATATAGTTGTATAGATCATCCATCACATCTGCAATGGAAATATAAACAGACAGTCAAAATAAAGCCAAAAATACGTACAGAGTCTACAACTAATTACAGGTATTTAATATACAAGAAGCAATGGTTTCAAGCTACAGCAAGGGAAGTTGAGGTTAGATATTAGGAAAAAATCTTCTCACTGGGAGAGTGGTGAAGCACTGGAACAGGTTACCCAGAGAGGTGGTGGAGCCTCCATCCTTGGAGGTTTTGAAGACCTGGGTAGACAAAGCCTTGGCTGGGATGATGTAGTTGGGGCTGATCCTGCTTTGAGCAGGAGGGTTGCACTAGATGTGACCTCCTGAGGTCCCTTCCAATCCTCATGGATTTTCTATGATTCTATTTAGCAATCCCCCACCCCCTCCATAAACGCATGCACACCATCCAAAAGACGTCGATCTGGTTATTGTCCTCTCTGTCTAGTGGCAAGAATATCCAGTATTCAGAACCTTCTGGTCCCAAAATAATTTACTTTTAAAAAAGAAACTCTAGACAAACAAAGTATCCAGTAGTAGTTAGATAGCTCCCTGCTTATCTCAGCCATTACCAGAAAGCGCCAGTCTACAAGTAATATAAATGATTCAAATGTATTTTCTTCTCACCCTTATTTATTTTTGAAAGTGGGGGAAAAAGCCAAGGAAAGTGAAGGCATTCTGATTTTAACACAGAAATGCTTGAATATAATCTTTTCAAAGCAACCCTGCTAACAAGACAAGTGCTCTTGACTCTAGGGCACGCACATCTCAGAAGCTGTGTCCTGCAGCTCTGTGATGCGTCAGGATCTTGGTTTTGTGGCTAGAAGAGGAGGAGGTCTGGCCATCCCAGGCCCAAATCACTTTAAGGAATGGTTTGCCATATTTACACTCCCAACCCGTTTCTGACTCCCTCCTCATGACCAGAGCGCAGGCTGTTTCCAAGCACCCTCGAACATGCACTCACCACTGAACACTTTCTTGGTTTCTTTGTGCAAGTTGGAGACTGCGATCCTTGCTGCCAGGATGGCATAGTCGGGGTGTTTGGTAGTCAGGGTCGCAGCCGTCTCCGCAGCCAGTGTATCCAGCTCTACTGTGGTAACACCGCTGTAAAGACCTTGGATCACTTTCATGGTGATCTGAGCCTGGGGAAATCAGAAATGTGGAAGTTAACAACAGAAATAAAAACATCTTTAGAGTTTAGACACATAAACATCTTTAGAGTGTTTTCTTCCAAGGCAGCTGGTGCTGGATACTATCCAAGACCAGCATCCTAGATAGATGGTATTAAGTACAATATTTAAAGCTGCAACCCTTTCTCTGAATGCTGGAATCTGTAGGGGGAAAGAGGCAGGGGACAGATCAGTCTGGAAAGAATCAGCCTAAATACCCTTTCCCTTAGCGTCCACTCTTACTCACGGTGAGGCACAGGATAGTGAGCTAGGTGGACCCTGTGGTCTGACCCAGTATGGCACTACGTATGTTCTTATGAGACAGGATACAGAATCAGGTCGAATACGAGTGTGATCTAGTGCAGGAACTGTCCTCTGCAGGTTTGAAATGCTCACTTGCCCTGGGTAGGACAGGCTGGCATTTTCAAACCCTGCATTAGACTGCAAGTTCTTTGAGGCACGGGTATTCTTCTGCTGTAGTTTGTCCCAAACCCAACCTAACGGGACCGTGGTTCAGGACAAAGAACTTCAGAGCTACCTCGGAATAAAAAACAGTCACAGAAAATTAATTTCAGTATTATTAATAGTCATATGGACACCAGGCCAGAAGTCAGGAGACTTCGACTCCCCATTCCCAGCTTTGCCAACAAGTTGCTGCACGACTGCAATCAAGACAGCTCACCTCTGCACACAGCTGTTTCCTGGGCTGTACAAAGGAGTCAATGAGGCTCTGTCCTCTTTGCAAAGCTTTGTTCAACAGAACTGAAGAACATTATCCCCTCACTGCTACTATAGCACCGCTACTATGATGGTGCTTTACAGATGCACATAAAAACAAGACCTCTATGGCCCAAAAAGATTCTGATCTGGGGCCTCTAATTCTGCAATTTGCTCCATGTGGGCAGGCTCACACAGTCCCACAGATCTCACGGGTACAGGGCAGAGCACTTTGCCGAATCAGGTCAGTGTCTTTTCAGTGTCAAACTGCTCAGAACAGAGCAGATATCTTAATAAGAGGGTGGTTCAGTTCAGGGGAAAAAAGGGTATACCTTTTACTTTAATAACGGAATTCAAGGGCTTCTCTTCCACATATTCACGGAGGCAAATGCGGCAGGAGTTTAAAAACACATTTTTAAAGGTTAAAGCACTTGTTACACCATTTTAACAAATGGAAATAAGACATTCGAAATGGAGTAGCAGGGAACTTGTTTTTCTGCTTTTTAGCACCAGAAACTTCAAGCCACATCTGAGGGACCCACGAGGAGGAATTTATAGCAGGCAAACACAGATGTATCGTCTCAGACTTTGTACGTATGGAGGAGAACAAGCCAAAACGCAAACATGTGGAAGGATCGGGCTACGAAAGGAAAGAAAGGACAGGGTGGTTGCCTTAACCAGGTGACATCTGTCACTGGTACCCTCAATGCAGCATTTTCTGGACCCCTATTTCCATTAGAATAGTTGGCCCTCAACGTTTTCAGACCCCTCAGAAAATGGCAGCTCTTCATTTTCCTTTGTCTTTTTTGACTACAGACAAAAAATAAGGGCAATTCTCCTGTTGCAAAGAGCTCAGCAAGCCCGCAACAGGGCGGGATGTTTTTCATGCTACGGATTCCTGTTTGAAATCTCTCGGGTGATTTTGGGAGTCGTGTTTGCTCATCGAACCGTGCTAAGCCTGCGTGGCACCCCTGCAAGCATCTCACGGCACCCCAGCATGTCACGGCCCAGCATCCTGGTTGAGAATCAGCGCTCTAGAGACAAACAGTTAGATGTGGCGGACAGGCACAAGGCACTGCAACAAGCTCACCCAAATCAGGCACAGCACCGCGGTCGCTTATAAGGTGCCCCGTATGCTGCTTTCCACCCATTTCCATGCAGGCTAACAGAGGCAAAGCCAGGGGGAAAATTTCTAACAGCAAATTATTGTCTATAACAACCATGGGTGGGACGGAGGGAGGGATGGAGGGAGGGGTACGACCAGCAGACTCACAGGATCGACAAAGTCGGCATTGAGCCCGTAGCAGAGCTTCTGGATGCGGGACGTGATCTTGTCAAACATGACGCGCTCGTGGCGTCCATCTGCGCAGCGCCGGGGAAGAGACAGACACGCGCGCAGACGGGCGCTAGCACAGGCGGCTCCGAATGCAGCACGGCGTGACACCCCCCACAACCCCGGGACCCCAGTGCCCCCCCACCCCCACCCCACCCCATCAACTACCT
>NW_005842546.1:705931-713281 GCF_000455745.1 Alligator sinensis
TGGCGAGCACATCTGACGCAGGACGATGTCCACCGTGGTGGCCGGGACGCGGTCACCTTTCTTTTGCGACGCGCCAGAAGCACGCACAGCCCCCCCGCACACAGGCAGGACATCATTAAGAAGTTTCTTTTCTGGCCGGGTGTGACTGAATCCATCGCTCACGTGACGTTTTCTTTCTGTTTCTCCAGCAGGTGGCATCCGAGGACTCGACAGCGTCCGTCCAGCAATTTCCCTCCAAAAAAAAAAGTAGCGCCGTTATTACATAACAGCTGCTGGCAGCACCCAGAGACCACGGAGACGCGAAGGGGCTGAGCGCGGGAAGCACCGCTCTCCTCCCAGACGAGACGAGCTCTTTCTTCTAAAGCGCTTGCTCTCAAGACCAGAAGCCGGGGCGGATGCAGCAAACGGAGGCGCGCGCAACCGAGGAGGTAGCGAACATCACGCAGCGAGCAGCGATCGCTGCAGTTCAGCTGCCGACGCATGGTCAAGGCTTTTGTGGGTACCGTCGCGTGGGTGGGTCTAAGAAGGGAGTCTGCAGTTGCTCCCAAACATCTCATAGGCAATGAGGACAACAGACATCGAGTGCAACCCCTTGTTCAAAGCAGGACCAGCCCCAATTACATCATGCCAAGCAACGTGTCAGGGTGTTTTTAAGCCTTCCTCAGAGGCATCTCCAATCCAACTCCTTGCTCAAGAGTAGGACCACCGCTAAATACATCTTCCCAGCCAAGGCTTTGTCTAAAACCTCGACAGATGGATATCTACCTCTCTGGGGAGCCTGTTCCAGTACTTCACCACCCTCCTAATGAGGAAGTGTAGATATGAAGATATTAGAAAAACTTCTTCATATCTAAGCGAATCTTCCCTAGCTTAGGTAGCTTGGGAAAACAGTGCCAAGTGACTTGCTGGCAGATTTGACAAATGCAGAGTCAGGGCTGAGGTGGATGATGAAGGGGAGACAAGGATCGGTGCCTCAATAGCTCTGTTAGATGGGAGGATTAAGTCGGAGATGGGCCGTGAAAGGCCTTAAAATGGTGGACAAGCAGTTGGGACTGATCTCGGGGAGAAAAGGGAGCTAGTGGTAGACACGGAAGATGCAATGGAAGGAGCACGCTTTTTACAGCAGTGACTCTGTCGCCATTTAAAACTCACAGCAAGCGTGCTGTCTTTGGGGTGCAAAGTGCTATATACGTCAAAATGCATCCTTTCGGTCATCAGAAAGAACCCGGTGACCAAAAGCCCTCGGTGTGTCTTCAGGTTTGGCAGTCAGGAAGGACCGATGTGGACGCAGCAAACTGCACGGTGGAAGCCAGCTCGGAAATAACTGTGGGAACGTGCTTGCGCAGCCTGCCCTCCACCTCCGAGATGTGAGGTAGCGCTGCAGCTCTGCAGAGGAAGTTCTCGTCTTTGTTGCTTCGTTTTTTTCCAAAATCATCGAGGTCTTTTTGATCTTGATCATTCTGTTCCGAGCATGGTCGCACCTTAGGAGAGAGGCTGGCTTTCCTCTGCCACGGTTTAACCTGTAAGCTGTAAAATAAAACATCCTCATCTGTTACTGTAAAGACCTTCAAAGAAGACCCAGTCAAACACAGTGCAAAGGAGCTGGAAGGGGAAGATCTACGAACACAGTGTGGGCTTCAGCTGACTGAATACTGTGTCCTTTCCTCCGCAAGCTTAGTGCTCGCAGCGTCGCAACTACCAGCGCCTGAAACCCATTCTGGTTCCAAGAAATCCCCATGTCACATCGTTAATATGAGTGTGCTGTGAGGCCTACAGTCTCACACCAGGCTTCCTGTTAGTTCTCGCACACTGAACAGGAGTGAGTTGGGGATCTTCAAAGACGCTTGTGGTGCTAGTGAGCCAGGGCTCGGCGGTTTTCAATTGAATCACAAACCAACCAGTGCCCTAACAGGCTGCTAAGGGACATGCTGCTGCTAGTACTTTTCTTTTCCGAAGAAGATAGGAACAGAGGACCCAACCACTTGTGCATGCTAAGCAGTGTACACCCCAATATCCCAGCCAATGTATGCCTAGATCTACTGGATCTAGTGTAGGGGGCTGGACTGGATACTCTCTTGAGGACCTTTCTAGCTCTGCATTTTTGTTGTCATGTTCTGCCTCGTTGATGTCCCTGTGCTTTATGCTACCCTCCTCTGCTTCCTATCTTATCCTGTTGTATATACTGCTTTTCCTGATCAGGCTGAGCTGCTTTGCAAAAAAGAAATTCCAGATTTCTTGGGCCAGAGAGGAGCAAGGTGGAGATGACTTAAGCCCTGGCACAGGGGAGACCTGGGTTCCCATACAAACAGTCCTTTGAGGGGACTCGACCACGTAGCGATCCCTGGTAACATCCATGACAGCCAAGAGCTCCTGAATGGACAAAAACGCCAAAGCACACAAAGATGAAGATACGGACCCCATTTTTGTCATACAAAAGTTGAAGTCCTTGGAGCAGGGACTGTCCCAGGCCTTTCCCTCTCCCATGTGAGGGATGAAGAATGGAAGCTATAAGTAGCCAGCACTTTGTAAGATCTGAGCAAGAAAGAAAGAGAGACGTAGGGTCTGGTATTTTGCCACCTGGTTATTGAGGCCTCGATTCAAGGAAGCTTGGGTTCACCTCCCTCCCTGCTCAGCGCAGCGCTTCAGCAGCACAGCGAATCGGTTCAGAATGACCCAATTCCCCTGTGGAAATCAGAGCACTTTATCTCTGTGGAAAGTGCATGTAAGGCATTATACTCGTCTTTGCATCGCTTTGCCCAGGCATAAATGACTTCTCAAGGTGTGGGCTGGTACAGGACAATCAGACCCTGACTACTTTTAGGGGTCAGATCCTGCTTGCCTTGATTTTGATCTTGCCTCAGTCACTTCAGCAGACCCATGAACCTCAGTGGCACCTACCAGGATTTGGGCCTTGTGTGACTGCAGAACTATCACCGTGCGACAGAAGATGCCATAAAATGGAAGTTACCACAGTCACTAAAGGGGAAGGTCTCTTTCTACTTCCTTTTTCTCCCACAGAACAGGTTTGTGGGGCCAACTTCTACTTTTCCCCTGGAGTAGGCAGCCTAGATAGCAGCCCCAGCCTAGTGGAGGAGGTTTATTTCTGCAAGAATAATGGGGGACACACAAGTAATTCAGATATAGATGGAGCTGTCTGCTTAGTAGGAGACTTTGCTATGGGGGGGAATATGATCTCAGTCTCAAGCACGACTTTTCAGAGAAGTCTGCCTGCATTAGTTTATGTGTTGATCTGTTCCGTTTTCTATATCTTTCACCTTCCTAAGCAAAGCTGCTGAAACTAGACCTTGATAAGATGGGTACTTTCTGCTTGTTGGGACTTAGATGGGTGGTATGAGGATCTAGATACAGACTCCCACAAAATACTTGCAGAGCTTCTGACATGCCAGAGAAATACACACGTGCAAGGCAGAGTGGTTGCATCAGCTAATTAAATGCATGAATTGCTCTGGATTTAGCTCTAAATGGCCAAGTGGTGGTGTATGGCAGGGAGTCTGGAGCTAAAGAAAGTTCAGATACGGATATTCCCTGTGAGGTTTGCTGGGGGAGCAGAATAAAGCCAGGACAACGGAGATCTGGCCTCAGCAAGGATTGGGAAGGAGCATGGAGCTCACCAACTTGAATGATTAAATCCCTGTTCAAAGCCCAACTTGGTTCCAGCAGCAGTGGCTCTCTGATGGTTGCACAGGGCCTTGTGGAAGATGGTAGCGGTCTCAATTAAGTCCTGTCCCTGCCGGATCTGCTTCGCCCGGTCTTTGCCCCGGGAAGTGGAGATGCTTCTGGAACTGCTGTTTGCTGCTGCTTGCTTCCCTTCACGGGGGCACTTTGCAGCTTGGAGTGGGCAGAGGGATAAATCATGGTTATTTTTCCCCCCAAAACTTCTTTATGTTCTTCATTATCACAGTTTCCTGCCCCTTCCCCACCCCCTTTTTTCCCCTTTGGGGCATTGCTGCAAATGTCCCGTCTCACAATGTGTTAGCACAGGCCCCATACCCCATACTGGGGAAGGGTGATTTGCAACGATGTTTTTTTAGGTAAGTACACCAAATGCCCAGCCCGAGATACTTCTAGGATAAGAGAAGTAGCTGCAGAGTGGGGTCTAAAGACCAAGCGTGCAATGCTGGGAGGAATCGCAGGTTGAGATCCTGGCACAGGGTCTCAGCCCTCCAATCAAAATGTGCTGCAGGGAGTTTGCTGTGCAAGGCCACAGTAACTAAGGTCCCATCCTGCTCTGGGTGGAGTGGGCTTGTCTCTCAGAGACACTGGGCGCGTCTACATGTTCATGACTGCTCATGTAGTTCAGTACGTGCTTAATGAGGTACTAACTAAATACGCAGTAACGCCGGTGCAGTTTTTTCATGACACTTATTGCACAGTAGCCTGATAACACCGTCCAGTAGCTTCTTAGCATGGTTTTTGACTGGCACACTATTGCCTGGTGTTATTAGGTTACTGCGTAGTAAGCGTCTCGTGTAGACGCACCTACCGAGCACCCGCAAACCTCATGGATATCAGCGGGCTCAGCACTTCTGAGGCTGCAGCCCTCTGCAATGTCACCTGGAGATAATGTTCTTGTCATGGACCAGAGTGGGCAGGAGATGTCGCTGTTCCAAAATAAAAGCACCCAGAAGGTTCGTTTTGTGCTGCCTGATGAGAGCACAAAATTACACCTCAACCAAGCGAACACAAGTCATTTCTGAAAGCCGACGGGATTGAATAGACATGATTTATCCCCCTGCCTCCTCCAAGCTGCAAAGTCCCCCAGTCCACCCTGCAGCCCAGCTTGATGGCTTGGCTGAGGAAGCCCTGTCTGCCCCAGGGTAGTTTGTTCCAGCAGTTAATCCTCCGCACTGTTCAGAGCACATTCCTTATTTCTAATGTGTGCACAACAGACACTTGGGGCTGCCGCATCCGCCCAGAGGGACCAGGAGCTCCCTGGCCCTGATTCGGAGAAGTATTATGCTGAAGTGTCTTTCCATGTTATTGCAGCAGGAGAGAGGAGGGTGTGAGTGCGTGGGTGTGATCTGACCTATTCTACAGCGGCCTCTTTTCTTTTCCCATCCGCCTCCTATATCAGAACAGCCCTGCCGCTACACAGCAAGTCCAGCGTATGGATTGCAGACAGACTGGGTAAGTGTGTACCCCACCATGCACACTTTAGACATGGTGGGCACAATCCAGTGCTCTGCAGCTAGTAGGGTCCCGACTCATTTCATGGGGCATTTTAATATGCATGTTATTTTGACTAACAGAATCAGACAAGCAGCTAAACAGAAACATGTTTGGGTTAAAGCAAACTATTAACTAAGGTGCAAATGCAAATCTATGAGACTGGTCTGCTGTTATCCCTGCTTTATTGTTCAGAAACAAGGACCACATACACTACACATATATGAGACCAAATGCTAGGCACATCAAGATACATATGAGATGGATGTTAGGCACATCAAGAGACTGAACAGCTTCTATATGAGATGTCTGCGTAACATCCTGAAAATAAAGTGGGAAGACAGAATACCAAACACAGAGGTACTGGAGCACGCAGGACTGACACGCTTAGAAACTGCTATCAAGAAGAGGGGGTTGTGATGGATCAGCCATATCAGGAGAATGGGAAGAAATGGTATCCCCAAGACTATTTTGTGCAGTGAGATTCAAGAGAAAGTGGAGTTGCCCTTTGCGGCTGTACCACGACGTGCAAAAATGATATGAAGTCATTCAACATCAACATAGAAAGCTGGATCCTGATTGTGCAGGATCCCGTTTGGTATGGGGGGAACTTGGGGCACGGGGGCAGCTCAACAAGAAGCGGCTTTGATCCAGAGGAGGGAAGCAAAGCGAGGAAGAAGAAAGCAGCAAGCTGTAAACTTGAACTCCAACTCAGACAACACCTGGATCCATTAAACTTACGACAAGCTGTTGCTCTCAAATTGGCCTTGCGAAACATCCACAAATGGATTCAGCAGGCCATGCACATGTCACCATGATCCACTGCTTTCTGAGTGTGGAGCCCTGCCTCATTCAGGCCACGCCGCATCTCATCCCATGGAGCACTTTCTGTCTCACCTCCTGGCCACCTGGATGGCTTGTTCCACTTTCAGTGTATTAGTAATGCTTCTAGTTTCTTTATAACTGAAGAAAAATGGGTGTTTTCACATGTGACGATGCCCCTCACCTTCTGCACTCCCTTTCTTAAAATCCTAGATCCGCCCATGTATACAGAGGCTGTGTCAGGATTGTCTGAGCATCCCCTGGGGCAGACAGGAGGGTCTCCCTCCTCCGGACCTCGCAAGGGTGGCGGTGCAGGATTTTTCTCCTTTTCTTAGCCACGCACAGGGACACGTGCACCACCCTGGACTGTTCCTCTGTTTAACGAGATTTCACAGACGAGCACTCAGAGGCGAGGAAATCCCAAAAGCCTGACTGACTCCTACACCTACACACTAGGACACAAATTTCAATCCCATGAATATGTGGTGTTTCCCAGCATACAGTACATCCTGTTTTCTACAGCCTTGTGCAGCGCAGTGGATAGATCAATGTCTGTTTCCAACCACAGCCTCATGTGGGCTGTGAACAGATGCCTTTGGTGGACTCCTACAGGAAATACCCATAAGAGATTCTCCAATGCAATCACAACGTCCTGCCTCATTGCACTTTCTCAAGGAAATTTCTATTCATGTTAAATACCGATGTGAAGGAGGAGTATGCTATGCAGTGGGCAAACTACAGCTCTGTGCCACAGCCTCACTATATCACTCTGGGTGAGTCACTTGTCTTCTCCCTGCCTTTGTTTTCCCACCTGTAAAGTGGAATCTCTAATGGGCTTCAATAGTCAATATCATAGAATCATAGAAAATGAGGGTGGATGGGACCTCAGGAGGTCACATCCAGTCCAAACCCCTGCTCCAAGCAGGACAGCCCCAACTACATCATCCCAGTCAAGGCTTGGTCTAGCCAGGGCTTAAAAATTTCCAAGGATGGAGAGTCCACCACCTCTCTGGGTAACTGTTCCAGTGCTTCACCACCCTCCTTGTGAAAATTTTTCTTAATATCCAACCTCAACTTCCTTTGCTGCATCTTGAGCCCATTGCTCCTTCTGGTAACATGTCTCTTTTGTTTCACAGACCTGCAGGCCATCTTCATAGATTCATAGATGTTAGGGTCGGAAGGGACCTCAATAGATCATCGAGTCCGACCCCCTGCATAGGCAGGAAAGAGCGCTGGGTCTAGATGACCCCAGCTAGATACTCATCTAACCTCCTCTTGAAGACCCCCAGGGTAGGGGAGAGCACCCCCTCCCTTGGGAGCCCGTTCCAGACCCTGGCCACT
>NW_005842546.1:713474-714063 GCF_000455745.1 Alligator sinensis
TAGGGCTTGGCCTGCAAGCCCTTAACCATACGAGTGGCGCTTCTCTGGACCCTCTCCAGGTTATCCGCATCCCTCTTGAAGTGCGGCGCCCAGAATTGCACGCAGTACTCCAACTGCGGTCTGACCAGCGCCCGATAGAGGGGAAGTATCACCTCCTTGGACCTATTCGTCATGCATCTGCTGATGCACGATAAAGTGCCATTAGCTTTTCTGATGACTTCATCACACTGCCGACTCATGTTCATCGTGGATCTAGGACTCCAAGATCCCTTTCCGCTTCCATGCCTCCAAGCAGGTCATTCCCTAGGCTGTAGGTGTGCTGGACATTTTTCCTCCCTAGGTGCAGCACTTTGCATTTCTCCTTGTTGAACTGCATTCTGTTGTTTTCTGCCCACTTGTCCAACCTGTCCAGATCTGCTTGCAGCTGTTCCCTGCCCTCCGGCACGTCCACTTCTCCCCAAAGCTTTGTGTCATCTGCAAACTTGGACAGAGTACATTTCACTCCCTCATCCAAGTCACTGATGAAGACATTAAAGAGTATCGGTCCAAGGACCGAACCCTGTGGGACCCCACTTCCCACACCCTTCCA
>NW_005842546.1:714372-736193 GCF_000455745.1 Alligator sinensis
TGGCTGTGCAGTGATGTCGGCCAGTGCCTTCAGCACCCTCGGATGGAGCTCATCCGGGCCTGCCGACTTAAAGGCATCCAGTTTCTCCAAGTGACTCTGCACCATCTCAGGTCTACGCATGGCAGTCTGGTGCCTTGCTGCTGCCTCTCTACAACCCCAGTGAGAGACTTGTCGTGCCCCTCGCTTAGGAACAGTGAGGCAAAGAACTCGTTGAGGAGTTCAGCCTTGTCCCCCCTGTCCGTCACCAATTGCTTCTGCCCATTTAGCATTCCGCTCTACCTAAAACCTTCACTCAGATGTGGTCATATGAACTCAGGTGTAAAAATGACTGGCAGTGAAGTATTAGAGGCACTATCCAGATGCTCAAGAAGGCTAGATTTTTTTTTATGAATCTAAATAAGAGACGTGCATTTACTATAATGGCTACAGGAGACAATATCTTTTGACTATTTTGACCATTTTTTGCCTAGTTTGTTATGGTTCTTAAAACTCGATAGATCTAATCTGGCAAATCAGTGCACATTCCAGTAATCAAATTTGTTTTCATTCTGATTAAACTGGGGGTCTTTACAAGGAGGCTAGACATGTACCTTGCTGGGGTGGTGTGACCCCAGCGCTCTTTCCTGCCCAGGGCAGCGGGTCGGACTCAATGATCTGCTATGGTCCCTTCCGACCCAAACATCTATGAATCTATGAATAATATGGCGCTAACCCTCTAACATTTTAGTAAAGCTTCTAGTTTCTCTTTCACTGGAGAAGAATACATGCTGTGCTATATGCGGCGATGATGCACCACACCACCTGGACCCCTCTTTCTAAAATCCTAGATCCACCCATGGCCAGACATATCTAGCAGTGGGGAGAGCTTGAAGCTGTATGAAGGCTTAAGGTTAAGGGATCTCCTAGTAGCTGAAATAACTCCATTATCATAGCACCAGAGCGACACACGCTGCCCTTTATGTCTTTATCAGCACAGCCCCCGTCAGGGCAGGGACTTGCCAATATCCTCGCTGTAAACTCCCCCCTCTCTACCACACTTCAGCCCTGGTCTCCCACCCTGAGCGAGGCACCTGTGAGAGACAGGGGCACTGCTGCCCCAAACTGGAGAATCCTAAAGGATTTAGACATCAAAATATTTGGTTTGCTAAGTGGGTTGGGGGGTTGCCCTGAGCTGCACAGCAGCTGTACAGCCCCAAGCATGTTTTCACTCAGGTGCTTGAGCGGGTTTTACTGCTGACTTGGATTTTGAACCTGATGTATAATGAGGGCAACTTGTTTCCCCCCCGCAGGGACTTGACCAAGGCAGCACAAGAAGTCTGTGGTGGAGAAGTGCCTGGTGGACCATCCATCCTTTTCAGTAGGATTTGAACCTGCCCCCAGCCGCAAAGTGCAATACTCATCACTGCCCCATCAATGAGGGGATGAAGCAGGAGAGAAGGAAGGGGCCAGTACAGGGTCAGAGACCCCCTATGGGCTCTGAGTTTCTTCCCCATGTTGATCCTCTTTGCAACCCGCCAACTCATGGGATATGAACGGAGGGTAATTAACACCCTGAGAGCATCCTGCACTTGCCAAACTGTGGAGATACTCATCAATTAATGAATCCCACAGCTAATTAACCAGCTGGGCTCCTAGCACCTGCTGGAGATTGGAGCTCTTGACAAATCGGCATGTTTCTCGGAGCATGGACCCTGCCTGCAGCCCCCCCAGCCTGTTTCAGGGGTTTGCAGATGGTGAACAACCAGGGTAACAGCCTGAAGCTGAAGCTCCCTCGCTGCTGCATGCTCAGAAATGGTCAGTGTTTCCTTTATGCATTGGAAGCTGGGCCAGGGTGGATTGCGAGTGAGTCCTAGGTGACCAGTTGGGCTGGGTCGGGGCCTCACCTGGCGTCCAGGTGAGCAAAGGCTGTGCTCCAGTCCTCTCCTGCCAGCCTTGCACCCTTCCTTGGCTTTGGGTGTTGGAAATTCCTCCCAGGCAACTCCTTTCACTGTCTCCACAGGGCATGATGCCCCTGCATGATCCCTGGGCAGCGGAGGGGGCACTGAGGTCTGGCTTCGTTCTCCAGTGCCCTAAGCGGGTAGGACCAGGCCAGTGCTCTCTGGGAGCCTGGGCAAGGACTGTCCGCCTCAGCCTCTACTGCCAGGTGGGCAGAAAGGAGCCATTCATGCTCTCTTCCTCCTGAGACCTTTCCAGCTGGTGTAAGCTGGGATAAGAGGAGGGTTTCCCCCTCCAGAGCCAGGCAGCTCAGAGCTGCAAGGCCAGGGGCACTTGAATCCTCTCTCTGTCACATCCTGTGGCGCCAGGAGTGAGTGCAGCAGTCCTGCAATGTCGAATTCGCTGGCTGGCTGGTGACAGGTGGCCCCGGGGCAGTGGCCCAGCAACCGAGTGCAAGGGTCAGAGTGCGAGATGTCTCCACAAGCAGCTGCGACCAGAGACCAAGCTCTGTGCTGGGTTTGGGGAGGTCCCTGGAGGGCCTCTGTTCGCCTCGTGTCTCATCTTAACGCTCTGAGCCCACGCACCAAATTCAGGATGCAGGGGTTCAACTGGATAGCTGCTAACCGGGGGCGTGCAGTGCTTAGTGGTGGTGTTTTCTCCACTTTCCTTGCATGCTCCTCGTTCTGCGGTAATCAGTGCAGAACTGATCATGGTAATTTCCTGCCCCGTGACTAGGGCTGAGTAATAGCTCCGTGTTGTAAAGCGCAGTGATGCCTGTGTGCTACTATGAGGATTTCCCAGGCTTCTGGTCTCTGCTGGTTGCTGTCCTCCCCCCTCTTGCTGCGACACGTGTCAGAGGGTTTTTAAGCCTCCCCGCCAAGGTGCTGGCTACAGCCCAGGCTGGAGATGGGGACTGGGCTGTGCTGATGCTCCTGCTGGGACCAAGCCCCGGAGGGTCCTGACTAGAAGGTCTTGCCCCTCCATTCAGGGTCAGACCAATGCCACATTTGGGGTCAGGAAGGGGTTTTCCCCCCTGGTCAGATTCAGATGGATTGAGGGGTTTCACCTTCCTCTGTAGCTGGGGCAAGGTCCCTGACTGGGATCTCTCGAGTGTCTGTTAACAATCTTTTGGCAGCAGGACGTTGATGGCCTCAGTCCCTTTGCTTTCCCTGTGGCAGGGTGGAGTGTGATGCCTGGTGCTGTGTCAGGGCAGGGGTGACTGTCATGTGGCCCAGAGGTTGGACAGTGGGTTTGTCCGGGCTGGTTTGGACAGGGCTGATCCTACCTCAGGCAGGGGTTGGACTAGATGTGACCTCTGCAGCTCCCTTCCAGCCCCGCTGCTCTGGGATTTCTATGAAGGGGGAAACACCCCAGCAGCACCCAGCTGGCAGGGGCAGGAGGGAACACAGCAAACAAGCTGGGCCACTGTGGCTTCATGGCTTGCGCCACAGCGGCATCCCACTGCCGTCAGCAGCATCTGTCCCTGTCACTAGAGGCGGCTGCAGGCTGCCCATAGGCTGCCTCCATCAGCAGCACTGGGGCCCAAGTGGTGGGCAGGGCAGGAGCCTGTGCTATGGGTTGGGATCGCCTGTCCCTGGACCTCCTGTGGCACAACCCAACCAGCACAGAGCTCGGCCTGGAAGATGCAGCATCCTGGCATACAGGCCCGGACCCTGGACACAGCTGGCCTTGGTCTCTCCCACTGCTGGGAGACATGGGGTCAAAAGGGCCACGTGCTTTCCCTGCCCAGCACCTGTTGCCCCCGGGGTGTCCTGTGGACATAATTAATGCCCCAGCCCAGCACCTGCGCCCCTGGGGCATCTCTGCTCTGGAGCCTGGCGCAGCAGCAAGGCCCAAAGAATAAGCTGCAAAGCCTGATGCGGTGCTGGATGGTCCCCAGGATCGCTGCGTTAGCCAGATCTCAGCAGTACCGCGGGCTCCGGCCTGGGACCTCAGGGCCACTCCTTGCCCTGCCGGGCGGTGGAAGCTGCCAGTGCATCGTGCCAGCCACAAGTGGTGCCCCCGATTCGGGGTCGGAGGCAGGAGGGAGCCACGTGCCAGCTGAGCCCGGCAGGAAGGAGCACGGGCTAAGACGGCAGGTAAAATCCCCGACATGCTTTATTGGTTTAAAAGTCTCACGGCATGACAAACACCGCCGATGGGGAGGGGGCTGCCGCGGGCGCGCGGAGCTGGCTCGGGGCGAGTCCGCAGGCACGAGGCCGGCGTCGGTCCCTGCATCACGAGGTTCGCCCAGGCCGGCAGGCCCCGGGGCCCCCAGCTCCCCTGTTGATCATGCCCATCCTGCGCCCTGGCGTCTCCCTCCCGCCTGTGGGTGTGGGCAGTGCAGGCACTTGGTCGAGTCCCCGGTTGCTGACGCGCACAAAGCAGCGGCTGATGCCTCTTACTCCGTCCTGCACCCTGGCCCATGTGCCCCTTTGCAAGGTGTCTCACGCCCTCGCTGTACACAGCTGGGGGCAGGATGCGGCCCGGTGCGCGGGGAGGCCGCTGGAAGGCTTGGGACAAGGGAGCTAGTGGCCCCCCAGGAATAGCAGCAGGTGCCTGAGCCCTAGAGCAAGGACGGGTTGTCCCCCTGCCTCAGTGTTTCCTTCCCATCATTCCAGCAGGGCTGTGCGGCTCTGCTGCACGGGTACAAGAGGCTTTGGGCCTCAGACAAGGCCAGAGGCGCGGGCAGGAGGGAAAGCCGGCATCTCGCCCCCACGGCCCCTTTCTCCGCCAGGCAGGCACGGGAGCAGCTGGGAACCGGGTGGGCTGGCGTGGGCTGACGCTCTCCCCGCGCCAGCAGGCTCCTGCTCCTTTCCCAAGCCACGCAAGTGGGGGCGCTCCGCGAGGCATCAAGCGTCAGAAGCAGCCGCTGCGAGGGGCCAGAGAGCCCGGTACCCAGGATGCTCCCGCCTCGCCTCCGAAGGGGGTCGGGGGCTGGCACAAGCGGCGTGGGCCCCCCCGAGTGCCCCCTCCGTGCCCACCCAGGGTCTCATGCTGATGCAGAGTCCAGAAAAAGGCAGCTAGGAAGAAAAAAAAAAAAAAAAAGAGAGAACCAAAATATACCACCCCCACCCCCCGCCGAGCTGAAGCCCCCGCGCCACGAGGCCGCGCGAGGACAGAGCAGCCAGAAGCCATGCACAGAGAAGCGAGGGGCTAGGCCCGCGGAGGGGCTGGCTGGCTTCCCGGCGCCTGGGAAATAAATAGGGTGAAGCCGGTCCTCCCCGCGGGGGGCAGAGGGCGCGGGTGGCAGCGAGCGGAAGGGCTGTCCCTTGGCGTGGCGCCGGGCCAGGCCGTGGCAGGGGCGCGGTCCGCCTCCTCGGCTTCCTACTTCTTGGGCTTCTTGAAGATCTTTAGGGGGAACTTCTTCTTGCCCTGGCTGGAGTCAGTCTCCTCGCCCGTGGAGCCGCTGTCATCCTCTCCGGGGCTCTTCTTGGCGGCCAGCTGCGGGATGCGGGTGATCTTGGCGTTGCCGGGCCGGGAGTCAGAGGTGGGGGACGGGGTGTCGGGCTCGGTGGAGCTGGGGCTGTGGGAGCGGGAGGAATCCGAGTGGCTGTGCTTGCTGCCTGCCGCCTGGCCCATCTCGCCCAGGCTGCAGGACTTCGCCAAGCCGTGGTTCACCACCATCGCCTTGTTCCTCACCCGGGGGCTCTCGGCCAGCCGCTCCGGGGCAAAGGCCTCGGCGTGCCGGCTGCCGCCGTTGGAGGTGGGGCCACACAGGGCGGCAGCCGCCTCCTCCGTGCTCCGGCTCAGCAGGTTGGGCCTGGCCACCAGCAGCTTGGAGGCAGGGCTGCAGACGCGCTGGTGGTCGCTCATGTGCGGGATAGAGGAGTCGGACTCGGAGCGAGTGAGGTCTCTGCAGCGGATGGGGGGAGAAGAAGACAGCGCGTTAGAACCGGGGCCTGGCACCCCCACATGCACACGTGCTCCCATGCACACGGATGCAGCAGCAAGGCCCGGGCGGGCAACGCAGCGGAACGTCCCCGGGGCCGGGGAGTCCGGCACGGTCCCGCTCTGCCGTGGGGGTCCCGATGGGCAACCCCCCAGGGCAGACGGCCTGGCCCCACTGGAGGCGTGAGGTGCAACCAGGCCGGCTCCTGCTGCAGGGACGAGAGCGAGGGGTGACCGGCAGCGCGGCCCCCACCGCAGCCTGGAGCCGTGAGGTTCCCCGGGAGTTCTCGTTGAGGCTGCACCCTCCCAGTGTCAATTTGCGCCCCCAGCGTGGTGCTCCCGGTGGCTGCGGGGAATTCAGAGCTGGGGGAGCAGGGCCGGGGTCCCGGACTCGGAGCAGAATTCCACTGCGTTTCCCCGCCTTGCATCTGCACGCCCGCCCCGCTCCGCCCACAACAGGCAAGTGTCGCATCCCCGCTCGGAGACGGACAGCGTTAGCCTGGCTGCTGCCCCCGGCCCCGCTCGAGAGGCTGGGGGGGGGGGGGGGGGGGGGGGCGACCACGCCGCCGACGACTCCCACCTCTATTCCCCCAGCGTCGTAGTTAGAGGGGAGGCCTCCCCACACAAAGCCATGCCCGAAGGGGTGCTCGACACACGGCTGCCTTGGGAGCTGCTTGCAAGCCATCCGCCGCTGCACAGGGGTTTGCGCCCTCCCCCAATCCACCCGCCTGTCGCCTGGTCTTGGCTGAGGGAGGAGGGAAGCGTGGAGCAGCCCGGTCCTGCCGCTATCCTAGGTCCTTCCAGGAGCAGGCGGCCTGGAGAGCCAGATACGGCCTCGCAGCCTCAGCCGCCGCCAGCCTTCAGGGTGGGGTAGGTCTGATTAAGATGGGTGCAGCCGCCAGGCCCAGCACCCATCCCGCCACACTAGAAGCAGGGTAAATGAGTCCTGCTAGACGGCTACCAGGACCCAAGCTGGCCACTTTAAGGCTAGCTCCAGCCCCTCCGTACTATTACTGCTACTATGGAGCTTGCTGCTACGTGCCCATCTTATTGGTACTTTGTGGTAGCTGGAGCCAACGGCCCAGAAGAAGGAAATGAGAGACATGGGGGAAGGATGGGGAGGAGTGGAAGGATGAGGATGCAGGGGAAGCCGGGGAACTGGCAGCACCCGGAGCCCTTTGAGACGTGCTCTCCTCCTCAGGGATGCACCGCGCCGCGCAGGTTGTGCGTGCGCTCTGCGTGCCCACGGTCCCAGGGTCTGCCCGATAATAATGCTGCTAAGATGAGGAGTGCTAGGAAGGCCGTAGCAGAGCTGGATGCACCCCAAGATGCACTTTGAGTGCCAACTCCCTTCTCTACGTGAAGGAGAAAAAATATCCCAGGGTGTTTCCTGAATAGTTTAATTTTGGGCAAGTCAAAAGGCCAAGGCCCTTCTCAATCATAAGGGTCAAGGCCTCAAAAAGATTCGTGGGACTCTTGGAAGTACCGCGAGGGATGAAAAACCAAGCCGAGTCAGGAAGGCATCCCTCAATAAGCCTGCAATTCAGGGTGTTCCCGAAAGAAAACCCATTGCGTTTCTCCTTCACATTGGTTGGGAACAAGCTCCCCGATGGGTGACGCCTGCACTTAGATGCCCTGGGACGCAGCAGGTAAAGCACAACTGCGCTGGAGATCAAGGACTGCATTTCGGTTGGGGGGTCGTGGCGGGCGGGATCTGGGATCTCTTAGCTTTCACGTTTGCCAGTTCCCGAATCCCTTTGGTAAGTCAGGAGTGACCTGGAAGGCAGTGACCTGGGTCCGACCAGGGTCTTTTCCACATTCCTCTCTTCCCTTGCAGCCTCCAGCACTGCAGGTGCAAGATGACCTCGGAGAACCCTCCGCGCTGGTGAAAGACTGAAAGGGGGCACCTTGCGGCTGGCAATCACGTGGACTCGTCAGGGACCTGCAGGTGCACGTTGGCAGCAAAAGGAGGCATGCTTCGTGCGGAAAGAGCTGCAAACCAACTCTCTCGATCTCGTGACGGGATCAAGGAATTGGCTGTTCTATAACCCGATACCGCAGGTGAAAGCGTTTCACTTTCCGTGGTCCACAACGGGTCTTTATCCACCTGCCTTCGTGGGGTCCAGCAAGGACGAGGAAAACAAACCGTTCCTTTTAGTCTGGGAAGGCACAAGTTTGATCCACCCCAGCTGGAAGACAGCATCGCTTCCTTCTCGTGTAAGCTGCTGCGAGGTGGGGGGCGGCTCTGCAGGGAGGATGGGTCGCAGAACTAGATTGCGGAGCCTGGTGAAAATCGGGGCATCTCTGTCCCTCATCCTGTTTTCGATGAAGCGGCAGGCGCTCTCGATATGGAGTAGAGGGATGGGGAGGGTGGGCGGATATAGCAATAAATGATGAACTGACCTTAAAGGTCCTGTCAAAGCATGTGCTTAGCTGATGCTGGAGGTACCACGGAGCAGGCCCTTCCCACCTGTCGACATTTTTGTGGTTATTCACCTAAAGATTAGTGCCAAAATCACCGTGGAGTATATCTGCATTTGGGGTAAGTTCGTAGTGGGCTGGCTTTGGTTATAGATGCACATTCCCCAGGGATAAAGCGTGGTGTTCACCTTTTAACGTACGGGGAGATTCCTTTGCCTTCTTGCTAGATAACGTGTTGCCATAAAATGGAAGGTCTTCCACCATCACCCGTGCCGCCTCTGCAGTGGCCAAATTCCTAAAACACCATTAACATCACGGCGATCACTCTCTGCAGCCTCCAAGGTCATCGCTCGAGCAGCCCTTGCTGCGGACTTGCCTTCACTAACGCAGGCCACGAAGCGGTCCACACGCTGCTGGAAGTTTGTTAGCAAACTGCCCTCGTTTGTTAGCATTAATGAAATCGACGCATCGCCGTTACTGGCTGATGGCTCGTTAATCAAAAAACAGTCATGCAGAGATACGCTCTCTCTCAAGTCGCTGACGCGTTTTGGCTGCATCCGTCTGCTTCTCTCATCAACTGCTGTGACTGCAAGCGGAGTCGGTGCAGAAGGAACGCTGCCTCACTGATGAGAAACGTTTTCTCTCTGCTTTTACCCATCTGCAGAATAACAGCAGGAGCCTGCCGTACGGTCTTGGCTGCCTGTAATGGAGACCTATGGATGGGGAGATGGCTCCAGCTGGCTTTGTGGTGGGAGGAATGTCTGAGGTTTTTTATGAACGGTCTCTCAAGGAATCTGAAGAGCTTCTGTACTTTACAGAAAGTCTTGGACGTGCCAAAGGTGCTTCCACTTGATCCATTTGTAAATGGGCACTTGGCATCAAAGACGGCCAGACGCGATGGCAGTTGGCCATAGACTGATGTAGGCACGCACAGATCGGCACATGGGGACGGTCACAGCAGACGGGTCAATCGCTGCTGAAATCCGTGGTCTCTAGGGTCCGGAGCACATTGTTCCCTTCTGTGCTGGCTACAGGAAATGGTAGGTCTTAAGCACACTAGCCCCATGGAAAGAGCTGTGACTTGATGTGATGGTTTTAAAGCACCGAAGGAGCCAACGGCAAATCTAGCATCACCGTGTCACGTGGTGATGAAGTAGAAATGCGCTCTCTGGTTGGTGCCGAAGACAAAGGGACGTGTGGTGCCATGCTGGTGCAAACTGCAGGCCTCACAGACCCAAGGGTGAGCTCACAGGGGCCTAGCGGATCCCTCTCTCCTCGGCTGTTGAAATATTGGGCCTGGTATGGACCCCCCTTGCCTCCTCCCAGACACTCGTCCTTTCCCTTCTGAACCTTCCTACGAGACAAAGCCTTGCGGGAAGGATCTCTGAGAGCTCCTGAAGCTGTCACTGAGGGGTTTCTGGGCCCAGGTTGGCTTCACACCTCCCTAGACTTCTTGAGTTTGCAGAAGGGCATGAAAACACTGCACCTGAGGGAGCCCATGTCTTCAAAATGAAGACTAAAGGAGTGGTAGGGAAGGAATTGGGAGAGGAAACTAAAGACAGATGTCTCCCTGGATTCCCTGAAGACACTTAATTATCCTAAAACGGGCTGGAAGAGATGCCAGACAAGCTCTCACCCCTCTGAGCTATGCAATTGGTCCAATTAAAGGGATCCCCAAACGAATCTTGCAACTCGCATGTTCTGTGGACCATCAGGGCTACACCACGACAGCGCTGCTAAATCAAACGAGCACCATTAATGAACCCTGCTCACCCCAGCAGAGCCGAAGCAAGCTACGCTAGCTGCCAACGCTGGCGCTGCCCCTTAGATCACGAGTGGTGGAGAAGGGACTGGAGCAGAGGCTGGCTCAGCACTGATTTATAGCCTGCAGTTGGGACAGATTGACAAAACTTCTCCTTACGAAGCCCCCCGTCTGGGGTTTGCTGAGCACGTGTACACCCAGAGCTGAATGCACAGCTGGAAGAGGACTCGACACTGGGCACTGCTGCGTTGTTCTACTGCAGCTCCTTGACCAGCCAATTCGTGATGAAGTTATCCCAATCAAAGTCAATAGACCAATGCATTCAGAAATAGGCACTGACTGACTCTTTGTTTTGGCAACTGGGCCGGTGGCCCGATTTCAGAAAGGCCGAGCAGGCAGCAGTCCCTACTGAGTGACACACATAGGGCTGGGAGGGACCTGGAGAGGGTGTGTAGCTCAATCCCCCTTCACCAAGGCAGGGTGAAGACAGCTAGGCTATTCTCAGCTAGACAGGCTTGCTTTGGCATGGCGATCCTGAATTTCAAAGGCTCGGAGCAATGGAGAAGTCCATGGGATGTGCACTCCAGTCCCCCAGGGCTTCCAGAAAATCCCCGCTGCTAAGTCACAGGGAGCTACCAGACGTTCAGCCCTTTTGAAGAGCAGGAGACTATCCCGAGTGCCAGAGCAAGGACTCAGGACACTTAGCTTCAGGCACCTACTTTGGGAAAGGTCGGCCTCCCTGCTACAGCGTCTGCCGGGTTTTCTTCAGGTGGCCAAACGCGTTCCCAGCCCATGAAGGTAAGAGATCGATAGAGGGGGACAAGCGCCAGCTTTGTAGATCGCCGTGCAATCCTACCCAACCCTGCTCTTCCTATGTCACAACTGTGGGCATCCGGGATGATCGAGGGGAATGGACAAGGGGCGTAGGAATGGGTCGGCATGAGTGGAGAGAAGCAAATGCCCAAAGAGAAAAGAATGGATAAGAAACCAGCATGGGGGAGGCAGAAGAATGACAAGGGGGAGAAAAGAGGGGGTGGGTCCTCATCTGCCCCGTCTGCTGCTGTCTCATCTCCCACATCAGAAAGGACCTGAGCCGAGTCACTCCAGAGCTCTCTGGGTTGGTGGAAGGAGCCGATGTGAGGCCATTTCCCTGCCCTTGCAGCTAGGGGCTGTAACCATAAGACTACGCCCCCAGCCCATGGTACCAGTGAGATACAGGCTCCCCGACAGCAGAGGTATCCCGGCCGTGCTGCTCAGCCATGCTGCTCTCCTCTGCACAGTGTAAGAGGGTCCTGAAGAGAGGTAACCCCATCGTTAATCCCCCAACCCACAAAAACAGCTGTGTGCAGCTCCCTGCTCTATGGGCTCCTTCTCTACCTCCAGGCTGGCTGCCTCCCCTTCTCCACCTGGCTGAAACCACTGGTGCTATTTGAACGCAGGCGCTGGGAAGCAGAAACCTCTGTGCACAGAGCATCCGTCCCTGCCCCTCTTCCCCCCGGCAGGCTGTCCAGCCCCGTCATCCACGACTGACACTGAACGACACACACCAGCCTTCGAAATCAGAACAGCTCTGACCTTATTTGTGCCGGATCCTCTGAAGCCAATTGCAAAAGAGAAGCAAACAGTGAGGTGTTTAGGCAAGTCTGATCTGCTGGCCGTGCTTGGGCCCGGTCTTTCGAGAAGATGCCTGTCAACTGTTCATTGCAAATAGGTTTTAACCCCATGAATGTATTTGGGCAGCTGCGTGCAGGACACGGAAGGTGGGGGGGGGGGAAAAAACGCATAGCTCAGTACTTGCCAGTTCTCCAAAATGACACTTTCCCCCCCGGGGAAAAGGACGAGCCTATACGAGACAATCTCCCTGACCAAGCCTTGCCCTCATCCGTATCTGCTGGAGCAAACGGGATCCATAAATACATCAGTCTGGAGCACCGGGGAGGGAGTCAGGACATCTGGGTTCCTAGGTGGCTTCTCTGTACTCATTTCCCCTCCATATATATCTACTTTGGTTAGTCTATAAGGTACAAGCCTACCCTGCCTTCCACTAGTTTCCCCTCTGCTGTGCTCGCCTCTAGCGAGGGTGCTACCAAGCTGGAGTGAGGTTCAGAAAAGGCTGAGATTTCTATACAACAGAATCCACTGGCTTGCTCTCTGGCTTGCAAGGCTGGGGCCATTAAAGATGCAGCTGGACACAAATGCCAGCAGAGCAGCAGCGGGGAACGAGCCTGGGTGCGCTTTGGACGACACAGCCATTCATGCCCAACGGATGCGACCTCCCAAACAACAAGTGGAGAGAGGATCCGCACCGCCTGCACCCAGAGCAGAAACAAACCGATTCCTCTCTTCCTTCAGCTAGAAATAACGTGCAGGTAACAACAGAAGGGTTCATCCCAGGTTGGCCTGTCCCAGCGACAGGCAGATTATTGCAGTCCCTCTGTGCGATGCGAGCATCAAGCTTGCACCCTTCTGTCTGTGGCTGGAAGAGCTGAAGGACCAGGCCTTGTGTCCGGTCGGCAGTCAGACAGACCCAGCCCTAAAGACTAAGCTGCTCCCCTGAGTAACTGGTCGTGTTTAGAGAGTGGCTTGCCTAATGGCGAACGGCACGTCAGGCTGACGGTCAGCTCCTCCCTGGGGTTTTCTTTGTATTGTATCAATGAACTGGGGCTTGCCTCTTGTCACAGAAAGTATTTTCAAGCCTTTTTGTATTAAACTCAGACTCAGATGGGGTTGATTTAACTGCAATTAGCAAGCAGTTAAATTTGGGCTTGTCTGGTTTTGGTTAGGCTTAAATAAGCATTGGTAAATGAACCAAGATGCTGCAGCTTAAGACTCTGCTGTGGTGCCATTTTCACCTGTGGACTTTCACGTGGTTTCTTTACCCCAGAATCAAGGAATCCTAGAGCCGTGGGGCTGCCAGAGACCAGCTAGTCCAAGCCCTGCCTGAGGCAGGATCAGCCCTGTCCAAGCCAGCCCAGACAAAGCCATTATCTGACCTCTTAGCAAAACTACACAATTCACCTTGACACGACACAGACATCAGGCCCAAACCTGCCCCGGGGAAAAGCAGGGGGACCACAGTGGCCAATGTCCCGATTCTATAAAAGCTGTTAATAGATGCTCAAGAGTTCCCAGGAAGAGGCCAGGTTCCCCGGTACAAAGGAAAGCAAAGCCCCCCAGTCCGTATCAGTCTGAGCAGGGGGAAAAATTTCTTCTCGACCCTATTGATGGCGACTGATTTAACCCTGAGCAGAGGGACAAGACCCTCTAGCCAGGACCCAGCAAGGCCAGTGACCACCCCCAGCCTGGGCAGCAACCAACATCCAGTGCCTCTGGGAAGACTTAAAAACCACCCTGACACGTGTAGGAGAAAGCGGGGGGACGCAAGCAGCAAAGCCAAAAAGCCTAGGAAATCCCCACAGTAGCACACAGGCATTGGTACGCCTAGATCATCCCCGACCAGTATCTGTCTAGCCTCTCCTTCAACCCCTCCAGCGGAGAGTCCACAACTCCCCTGGGCATCTATTCCACTGCCTCCCTGTTCTAACTGTGAAGGTTTTCCCCGAAATCCAGTGCACACGGCCACCACGCAGGATTTGCTCCTGCTCATATACTTTGCAAGCGCTGCTGCTCATAAGCCTGGTGGTTGCTCTGGTCCATCAGCAATTTCTTTACCCAACAGTACTTGCCTCAGGGACGTGGTCAGTCAGGGAGTGAGCCTGCGTAGGGCCACTGCACTGAACATCTTGTGGGAGTATCTACAAGCAGGGGGACTAATACCGGCCATGTTGTGATACAGATGTAGTGGTTAGGGGGGTAGGTAAATGCAACACGGGGGCTCTGCACTTCCTGGAAGGGCTCATTCCCACAAGGACCTGACCACATGCTCCAGCTCGAGGAGAAAGATCTCCAATGCGAAAAGGGAGGAATCAGAGGATCGAAGAACCGAGGGGCTTGCCCGGGGTCACCCAGTCTGCAGGAGGAAGAGAACCCACAGGCCCAGACTCCCGGTCCCAGGCTCTAGCACTGGACCATGGCTACACGCCTCAGCGGCAGTCACTCTGCCGTACCCCGCTGTGAACTCCGGTCCCCATCTAGCGCCTGCTGCTATTAAACCCAATTTGTAGGCTTTACACCCAACACCTTTAATCCTATCGTTTCACTGCCAAATATTGTGACTACCAACTGCCTCAGTGTAACCTGTAGGGCCTATAACGATCAAGTGTAGCAAAACCACAGTAACTTTCATCTTGTTTCAGGCAGAATTAAAGTTGCAACAGTTTTGCTCTCCTTGTATCATCAAAAGGAACATGCAGAGGTAACAGCTGCACCACAGCAGCTGGTACGCGCTATCCAGGGCAGCTCACCCTCCCCTTTGAAAGCGGGTAAAAGTTACGTCTGCCCGTCTTCCGGGTGTAAATTGAACGTTAGAGGGCAGCGCGAGCCTCAGTTTCAGCTGCACAGTTACAAGCGTGAGCCATGGAGCGCAGGCTTCCCTGCCCTGCCGGGGGCTTCTGCCGCCTCGCAGAAAAGGGAATCCAGTTTCCAGGGGCCATTCAGCGCTCGCCAGCCCTGCTGACTGCCCGCAGCCATGCCAATCAGGTGCGGGATGGTGGGTCTGTCATTTCAGACAGGCCTTCGAGTACCCACCGCAGGCCCTCAAGGAGCAGAGGGAGGCTTGTTGACTTAGCACCGAGAGGCTAACTGCTGCTGCTCAGACCCGTTTCCTCCGTCCCTTCCAACGGGGCTGTGCAAGGAGAATCCCTCTTCGCTCTACACTTCCACAGACGCTGCTGGGTGCGCAGTACCCGAGGGCCGCAGGATGCTGCGATGTCACTATGACCATTAACGTGGTCCAGCGACTCTACCCGGTAATTAACTGCTTCCATTCCTTAGATTTCCTTTGCAATTTTCTTACGAAGACCCACAGGTAAGACAAGGCTTCAAATAAGGTCAGTGTTTGTTCGATTAGTTATGTTACCTTTGATCATGTAGGCACATCGCCCCAATAAGACTAATTTACATAGAGACAGATGTGCGGAGGCATTCCCATCTACAGCTAAGACCACAACGCCTCCTCGGTTTGTTGCCCTTGGGCTGGTAGATGCGACACCTGGGCCACACTCTGAACCAGCGGCAATCTTAAGAGGGTCCACGTACATGGAAGAGAGGTTAAAGAAGCAAAAGCCTGAACAAACCACGACATGATTAAAGCCCAAAGGAACAAGGGATCTAGGAGGAAGAACATCAGAGCAAGCATTGATCCTGAGCCACAGCAGGCAGGCGTGGGCTAGAAAAGAAAGAGCGATATACCCAAAGCTCTCAGTGCGACAGCGGATCCCAGAGGTGACGTCAGGAGGGGGCAGGTCGGGGATGGAGTCCATCTGGAGGAAATAAGAGGAGGTGGTGTGATGGTAATAGATAGGGTGAGCATGGCAAGCAGGAGCAGATGCAGTGGTGGTGGAGGCAGAAGAGCAAGAGGAGGAAGAGGTGGTGGTGGTGGCTGACGATGGGCCGGTTCCGTGCAGGTCGGAACTGAGAGACGGTCCACCGGTGAGGCTGTGCATTCGACGGAGAGACGCTCGGCCTGCCAGGTAATGAACAGGCTGGCCCAACTCATTCTGGCCTTGCATGTAACTCTCTACCAACCTCTGAGATCCAAGGGCGTGCTGGGGGTCCACGAGGCGCTGGCGGACGCCGCTCGGCAAAACAGGGGCTGTAAGGAGAGAGAGGAGAAGGCTGAATGCAGTGGGGGAAGCCCCTGCGCACCAAATCAGCCAGGTGGCACGGGCCGGTAACACCGGTCGTGGCTATTAAGCCATCTCGACAGGGCACAGCTCTGGCCCTTTTGGCCGCCGCATCAGCTGTGCTGTGTTAGACACTGTGAAAGCATAAGTCTTGGCTCCGGTTTGATGTGCTAGATTAATGACCTCGCCCGTGGGGAGTGAGGCTTGATGTTCTTGCCAGAGGTCAACCGCTTCTGATCCTGCCCTGACTTAACACATACTCCTACCAGAGATGAGACTGGAGCGGGAACCCAGAATCAGACCTCACTCGCACGACTTCTACCCCTACCCTGTTGGCTCCACAGGACCACACCAGGCGTATCCCACAACAGCCCAGAGCGCCTCGATGGTGAAGTACTTTCCCCTAGGACTCGAGCATGGGGAAAGCTTCAATTAAGATGCAAGCATCTGGTGATTTTGTTTGCCACGTACCTTTGTCTGCAGGACTGGAGGGTTGGGAAGACCACTGCAGATGCATAAGTTGGTTCAACCAAGGTTAGTAGCGATGGTTACCAGTTTTCACCATCTTATGCATCTCCAATGTTCTGAAAAATGAACACATTTGCTGGTTTTCCAATAAACTGCATGATCCAAAAGTGCTCAGCTTGCGGTGGCTAATTGCAAATTAATCCTGGGATCTGAGGGCCAAGCTCAGTTCTCTCCCTCTGGAGCATTGTCACTGGTGGGTTCACAGATCGGGCGAGAGAAACGCAATGGGTCTAGCAGGTCAAAGCACCTCAGCCAGCAACCTCTGCATCAAGCCTTAAGCTTCTGCTTGACCCGAGCACATTCTTCAGAGGAGCCAGATGTATTCTGCAGAGCCTAAAAGCATCTGCAAAGCCGCTCAGACCACATTCATCAGGATGTGCTGGGACCTATGGGTTTCACCGCCTGGGTCCCCACACTGCAGACAAGGGCGACTGTGGCTACACGGAGGGCCCAACCCAGTTTGGTCTCAGAGGCATCCCCTTGCCTATAGTCTAAGCACCTAGAGGGAGTCCATTTGCCTGGGTCCTAGTGTCCAAGATCCCTATGCAGTAGGCAGGGAGAGAGCAAGAGGGAGCATGCCTCTGCAGCCTCATGTTCCCACCTGGGGGCTGGATCAGGTGGCCCCTGAGGTCCCTCCTCTGTGAAGGAGGCCTGGGTTTGAGTCTATGCAAGGTGCATGATATAGTCACTGGCTGGAAAACAGAAATAACCCAAGGAACAGGACCAGGAACCCAGGAGATCTCCCAGGGCAGTGCTGACACTGCAGGGCCATACTCCCTTGCACCCAGGGGTAAGAGCCAGGGGAACTCTTCAGCACAAGCGCAGGTGGTTGCACGGATGTTGGTGGTTTGTGAAGCAGGGTCGTCCTTTGGAACAAAGGCTCCTCAGTGCCACCCAGCTCCATTCAGACACCTCCGAGACCAAGCTGGGTTGGGGCCCTCCATCCCGGAACCACATTTTGGATGCGAGACACCAATTCAGGACCACCCCCCACCCCCCCCAGCAGTGGATGCAGCTGCAGATACATACAAGTCATGTAACACGGTTAAAGAAGAGCAGAGAGAAAAGCTCAGAAATGAATTCCAGGGAGAGCTCTTTCGGGAAGTGAAGAACCAGAGCAGTATTGCTGTGAAAAACCCGTGCCTGGGGGAAAGGGCCTCGCACAGCTAAGGGATGCATCACACGCCAGGGAAAACGCAGGGCAGGAATAATCCAAGCAAGCTGCTGCCTTCGCAGTGCCAGGGTCAACTATGCAGCATCCTCCAGGGGCTTCCCCTCGCTCCTCTCCCGCTGATCTCTGTCAGCAGCAGCCCTTCTACGGGACCGCTTTATAGCATAAAGAACTTCTTGCCCGCTGAACCCTGAGTGGAAAGAAAAGCAACGCAATGAAGTTGTGCGGAGCTGACATGCAGATAAATCTGCAACTCCCGGCAGGCCAGCGAGGCTGCCAAAAGCTCTCCTGGACAGGGGCTGGAGAAGGGGGTCTGAATGCCACAACAAGGGGCCATTCAAGCCATCGGCCCCAAGCTTCTCCAATTGACATTCAGCAACGGCCCCAAAGGTGCTCTGCCCACAACCCAAGGGGCAGCGGGAGCAGAGGGCTGCGTTTATGGGGCAAGAGGGATGCCAGAGATCTCCAAAGGACCTGGGGGGGACTATGGGCCTTTCTCCGTGGAGGCACTTCCCAGCCTCCATGGGGCGACCACCCCCTTCATACACCAGCTCAGTACCTGTGCAATGCAATGCCCCAGGGACTGTTTACCAATCTCTTATTGTTAACACCCAGAAGTCAAGCCTCCCCCTCTTGTTGCTACGTGGCCTTGGAGGGCTTGTAGCTCTGGTGCGACCTCATCGCCTTGCAAAAGCGTTTTTGTAAATCCCAGCTGAACATCCCTGCCGCAGGCCTTGATGTGAAGCACCAACTCCTGCTGCATGAATCCCCCTGACCGCTGCATTAACCCCTTTTCACCCCCGTAGTCCAGCACTGAAGCCACAGGGGTGAATCGCTGTAACGGGCAGAGAAATGCAGTAGTCAGCGAGGCCCCAGATGCTTTGCATCTTGCCTATTTTGTGGGCAGGCAGGAGCAGGCGGGCTATTTTAAGAGATCTCCCTCTGCAGTATTAGTCTGTACCCTTCCTGCCTCCCCTAGACGGGGTCTTGTATTGGAACCGCGCTCTCGCTAAGGGAAGCGGAGCCAGCGAGAACTGGAAATGAGTCCTGCCCTTCGGAGCTGCCTGCACCACCTCCGCCAAACCAGGGAGTCTCAGGGATGAGGAGACTGTGGACCAGAGGCAGCAAAGCCATACAGGAGATCAATCCATGCCGACCACTGCTGGCCTGGCCCCTGGGAGGAACTGCCCTGAAAGAGGAGGTACTGCTGCTGCTGCTACCCGTCCTCAGTTTTCCTCCACAGTCAAGGAGACAGGGAGGATTATTTCAGAGGTAGAAGTCCACAGGAGCCAGGGGATGGTGGGAGGGATGGGGACAGGCTAGTGAGGTGACCTGTGCACTAGGAATTGAATGTGGAAGGAATTTCTCTTTGCAAAAGAGCCTGATCTCTGCCACAGGGATCCACAGAAGCTCTTGGCTGGGTGGAACGAGGGACTCGGACCTTAGCCTCGACCAAAGGCACTGCCCAAAACTTGGCATAAACCTCAGCGTGAGGTGTCCAAAGCAAACGGATGATTCTTCTCTGTCCCAGCAGACTCTGCCCAGAGGTTAGTACGGATGATGCCGACTCAGAGGCGAGGAGCACGTAAATTAGTTGTGTGCGCTGGAAAGTTGGAAAATGTGGGCGTGTGATTTTAGTTCGAAGGGTGGGACGAGGAGAGGAAGAAAACCAAGAGAACCAAACCAGGGTATTTCCAGAGGGACTGGTCCTCCAAGGAGAGAGACGAGCGGTCGCTGAACCTGCGCCCCAAGAGCCAGGCTGCGTCTGGGGTTAGCCAATCAGGGTCCAGAGGGAGAGAGAAAAGGTTGATTGACAAGGGGAATCATCACTGGCGCCTGACAGCATTTTCATCACGAACTGGAGGGGAAGTGATCTGCCAGTGCATGGAGCAGGATCATGCCCATGGACAATGGAAACCAGCTAAGGGGCCATGGTAGGGATAAGCCAGGGGTGGGCAAAGTCTGGACCGTGGCGGACTCCATTTCCCAGCAGCCCCTTCGTGGCAGCTCCTCCTGGCTGCCACTGCCAGACTGCCCCGACACCCCATAGCCATCTCCATGGAGACAGGCAGGGGCTGCTGGGAAGTGGGAGTCCAGCCGCAGGCCAGATCTGCCATTCTGCTCACCCCTGGGCTACAGGGATGCTGACTGAGGAGTCCAACAAGAGTTTATAGTTCACAGATGCTAGGGCTAGCTGGGCAAAGGGGCTGGTTACCTCTCTTGGCAACATAAACCATCCAACCCAGGGGCAAGTGAGCTGAGCTGCTCAGACCTACCCCAGCTTCCCCACGAGGTGCTCAGCATCCAGAAACCCCAGCCTGAGAGTCTCAAGCTGGGACCACAAATGACAGGATGCTTGGAAACTCAGGCTGAGGCCTGTAACACCCATGGATCAAAGCCTGATTTGACTTGGGGGGGTGCGTGTTCATTTGGATTCACTCTTGCTCTTTGTCAAGTTGCCTTCTGACCACGAGGTCCTCAGCCTACGGTGACGTATTAGCTGTAGTATGAGTAACGCTGTCTGGGTTGGCTCGACAACCAATTGAGCTAGACCATTCCCATCCAGCTGCCCCTGCCTGTCTCCCTACCACATCCCAGAGTGCCCAAGGCTGCAGTACACCAAAGGGTTTCCCGGTGACCATCGCCCGGTGAGGCATACATACACTGCATGGACATGGGAGAGACGATCTCTTCATCCAAATCGTCCACGTCATCGGTCATGATGAAGTGGGCCTGGCTAGGCCGGGGCATGCTCATCCAGCTGGGGTCGATGTTCAGGGCTGCGCTCAGCGTGTGGATGCCGGGGTTGCTGACGATCTGGAAGCCGCAGAGCACCTCGATCTGCTGCCAGCGATGCAGGCGCTCCCGCAGGGCGGCCGTCACCTCGCTCAAGGCCTGCCTGAAAGCAAGATTCAAAGAGGGGATAAAATGGAAAAAAAAAAAAATACAAGGGCCAGTGGAATTACAAGAGACAAGGGATGCCCCGGCTCTGAAAGGGAGTCAGGAGGTTCGACCCACACTTTTCCCTGGGCTGCTGTACTTCAGAGCTCTCCCGTGCTTTCAGACCACTTGCAGGGATATGGCTGATGGTAACCAGCTGCAGCCGTCTACAACTGATGCCTCATTGAATGCTTCAGCGGCCTCTTGAGAGCTTGAACAACTCCAAGTGGCTGGGACGGAAGCTCTGCACCGTGAGGACATAAGAGGTCACCAGCTAGCTTTTGTACTTCACACGTCCCCCCAGTCTGTCAAAGGGGAAGTATACAGAACTCTCTCAAATAAACCAACACATTGCACTGAGGCCAGGAAAAAGCCAACGAACTCAGAGAGCAAGGGCAGTTAGAGTGGAACATGTGCTACCTAATGATTTCTTTTGGGGTCCGGGCTCTGTACAGCTAGGTTCCCTCTCTGCCTCGCCTCCAAGAGCCGAGCAAAATGAAACTCACGCTGGATACACGCATGTACTGCACCTTCCCGCACGTGGGGGAAAGGAAAGGAGGAGCTGGCAGGAAGAGACGCAGCAGACACTCACTTCGCAGTTAAGATTTTGTGATCCACGTCATCGAGGGACGAGCTGTGAGCCACGTGGAACGTGCCGAACAAAGTGTTCCGCTTCTTTTTGATTTTTTCAGCCTGGAAACGTGAACAGAGAAAAGAGCATTGAAAGAATCAGCCCGGGTGTTTCCTGCAGGGCAGCCGTATTCTGGACGGGGCGAGACAGAAATAGCCCTGCAGCTGTTTGCACACACACACAGGGCTGGAACGGTCGCTTTCTTTCTGCATGTTATGGCCGTGGTGCCAGACAGCAGAACCTGGAGTGCCTCCTGGGTCCCGCAGCCCTCCTTGGCCCCTTCATTGGGTCGCCAGAGTTCAAGAGTCTGTGGCGCAAAGCACCAGCCATGGCAGCAGGGATAATGACTCACGTCTCAGATATAAAGCCTTACTGGTACGAGTTTATCCAAGAGAAGGGGGCTGGGAGCCTACTGGAAACTAGTCTCTCCAAGCAAATCTTCCATCTGCCCAGTCTAGTGCATTTGCCCGAGAGGTCCATAATGCAAACCAGAGCAGTGAACACGGCAGCTGACGCAGCACGGGGGAAAAATGCTGAAAGGCTGAAGTGCTCCTGACAAGAGCTGTGGTAAGACAGACAAATTCCTACTTGTCCTGTCATCTAGCGGCTGTACTGCACCCTCTGAGCCAAGCACATTCGCCGCGCTCGTTCCCTGCAGCCGCCTGCTCTCACTTGGCTTGGGAGATTTCAAACAGCTGGAAACAGAGCAGTGACTCATGGCAGCGAAAGACACAAGCCCTCCCCCGCCAAATGCTGTGCCCCTTATGCCCGTGACACCTGGAGCAGGAAAGGCTCCCA
>NW_005842546.1:736224-791740 GCF_000455745.1 Alligator sinensis
AGGAAGGGCTTCTATCCCCAGCAGATCCACCCTGTAGCACGTGACAGCCCAAGTCTGGGTGCCAGCACGTCTGGCCCTGTCCGGTACAGAGCAAATGTGGCCTAGTCATGCATGCACGGGGCTCGGAGCCAGAAACCCTGGAGTGCTAATCCCAGCTCTGGCCCAGGTTTGGAAAAGTCCCGTCACCTCCTCGTGACTCGCTGCCCCCATTTGCACAGAGCAAAAAACAACAGATCTGCTCTTCCTCAGTGCTGAAAACCTTAACTGGGAGTAGCGCTTCGACAGAGGGCTGTCGTCACAGGCTTCCATCAAGGTGCGATGCGAGGTCTTGCCCAAACACAGCTCCGCATCTCTAACATTACACTGTGGCCCACCAGGTGGAAGGCAGCAGGAAGAGTTGGACGCAGAGATGGCGAGGAGAGAACGGCAAAGAAAGACCGGTTCCCAATCCACGGAGCCATCAAGACCTGCGGACGTTCTCACCTGGCTCCTTCCCCACCTCTACAGAAAGACGACCAGGGCTCACCCCTTCCTTGGCCACCAGCAGCTGCTTCTCTGCGTTCTGCTTCTTGATGTTGTAGTACTGGAGCTCCACCTCGTGTGTCAGCTGCAACCACTTCTGCAAGGCGTCAGGGGCGGACCACCTGCTGCGCGACTCGAGCTCCTTCTCCGCGTTCCTCAGCGCCATCCGAACCTGGGAGGGTAGCAGTCACAGCGGCAGCATTACAGGAGGCAGCAGGAAGGGACCTCTCATTCCCACAATGGCTCTTTCAGGGGCCAGCCGATTATGGCCCCAGCATGGGTAAGGCACCAGAAAGGGAACCCTACGTGTCCAGCAAACCTAGCCGTAGAGTCACAGAAAATGAGGGTGGAAGGGAGCTCAGGAGGTCACATCTAGTCCACCTCCCTGCCCCAAGCAGGACCAGCCCCAACTGCATCATCCCAGCCAAGGCTTTGTCTACCCGGGGCTTAAACACCTCCAAGGATGGCCACGCCCCCCCCTCTCCGGGCAGCCTGTTCCAGTGCTTCACCACCCTCCTCGTGAGAAAGTTTTTCCTAATATCCAACCTCAACTTGCCTTGCTGCAGCTTGAGCCCATTGCTCCTTGTCCTGTCATCTGCCCCCACTAAGAACAGTCCAGCTCCATCCTCTTTGCAGCTGCCCCACAGGGAGTTAGAGGCTGCTATTCAATCCCCACTCAGCCTTCTCCCTGACGATGGCTTGTGGGGAGTTTGGGAGGCAGCCCCCTGATACCCGGAGCCAAGGGGGACAACAGGGCAAACCAGGGGAGCAGGGCAGCACCATTTTCTTTTTCTTGCTAGATGATCCTGCCTAGGAAGAGCTGCTGTGCAAGCAGTGAGAGCGGCCGGCCGGACCTCCCCCTCCTTCCAGAGGCTGTGGCCCTTTTGGTTTCCTTTCCCCATCAGAAATCGGGAGGCTTTTGCCCCTTATTGCTTCAGCTGCCATCCAATCAAGCAGAGTGTTTAAATAGAGCAGATCTGGTCCATCTCGCCCAGTTATGCTAAGAACACAAGACCTGCCATTGACTCGGTCAGACCATAGGTCCACCTTGCCCGGTCTACTGTGGTGACAAAGCCTCAGAGAGCAGATGCTGGAAGGGAGTGGACTGGGTCTGACCAGGGTTTTTCCCCCTCTCACTTGCAGCCTCCAGCATTTAAGCATCCGTAGCATCACAGCAGACATCTCAGGGACACTGTCTCCAGCCCAGCCCACAGCCTCATCTTGTGAGGATCCTGGCAGGTCATTTTGGAATGAAAAAGGAGGGGAGGTTGAACCTGCTGAGGGCATCAAACCTTCATGATTTGCAAGCAGTGACTGAGGACTTGCACTCACATCCAGAGACTTTTCTCAGTGCTTTAACAAATGTTACGATCGCTCCAAGGCATTAGCCTTGCTTTACAAACAGTGAACCTGAGGCCGAGTGTGAAGCAACCGATTCAAAACAGCAGCGCCTCAGGAACATGACACCGGAGACCTCACCCCAGCACGGGTCTGTCCCCCAGTGATGGCCCTGCATATCACATGGGAAACGCGCGTGGTTTTACCCTGTGTAAGAACCAGTTTGAGGACTAAAAGGTATGCTTCTTTTTAAACATCAGCCTCAGACACAGAAACCATTGAGAAGTCTGGCTGCAAGGGACCTCCAGAGGATCCCATTCCAGCATGCTGCCCCATTTGCACTATAACCACTCAAGTTCACAGTATGAGCAGAACCTGCAATTGGGATGACATCTCCAATGTTAGCACACACGAGGCCTTCTGTTTTTTCGGGTCACTGTGACCTTGATGCAAAGCTGCAAGAGGTCAATGGGAATCCTTCCAGTGACTTGCCTAGGTTTTGAATAAGCCCATGCTAACAAGGTGTACACCTGCTTCCTGCCAGCCCAGCGCTAATAAGAAAGAAGCCTTTGTCCAGGATAGACAGCTGCACACGGGCCCAAGAATGTAAATGTTTAAAGGATCTCTCCACACGCCCAGATCCTTTTCCTTTTCCGTGTGAAATCACTCCATCGCATTTTAATTGCTTTTGGCTTGGGCTTTATTTCTCCTTCAAGTCATCATCAAGTTACGCTCGGGCCCTGGAAACTTCACTATTCCACCCCCGACCACATTTGCCTAACCTATCCAGGAAGCCGTCACCAGCCACGTGCTGGTTGCACCTTCCCACCATGCTGGGACTATCTGCACCCTGAATCATATTGTGTGTCATAATTGATCTAAACTGTTCTCGTAAAACAAAACCAGAACTATAATTCTTGTGAGGGACTAAATGCTCCTCTGAGACTTCAGCTCTATTGAACTGATCTCTTGTGATGCACTGGGCGCCGTCTCCTCTCATCCCTCTGGGCTCTCCTATCACACCCACCACGGTGGTGTCCGTGCTCTGGAGCTGCGAGGCTGGAGAAGGGTCGAGGTGTTCTCCGAGCGCTCATGGAATCAGAACTAGCTTATCTGGGAAATGCAAGGGGAGGGTTGAAGTGTAAAACAACAGCCAGGGGACTGGGACACACGGGAGAAGTGTGCTCTGGCAAGACCGAAGTGTGTGCTGGGTGGGATTTCTCAGATGAGTGGGTCAGCGGGAGAACACGGGGACAAAAGCCCCATCTCACCAAGGCAGGGCTGCCTCTGATCCCTAGCACTTCAGTACGTGTTTAAACCCCACCTATGCAAACCAGCAAGCAAGAACTGGTGCAAAAGGGAGCTCCCATTTCAGGACGTGCCGAGACACAAATGCATCTCAGGAATCTGGGTTGCGCACTCGGTGGGAGTGGCTGGTTAATCATACCGGTGGTCTCTAGCTCATCGGACGGTGGTTGTGTTACAGCACACAGTGAGGCTAGTGGATAAAACCATTACTCACGCTTTCAATGAATCCCCCACGGAGGCCCCTATAACAGAGTGGGTAAGTCATCACCAGCTTCTTGGATTCCAGTGACAATGCAAAGGAGAGGGGAAGGGGGGAAAATAGGAGCAACTCCACCTTTCCCTGGAAGCCAGCAGTAGGATTAGGTCAAGGGGCACAAGAGGAGGAGAGAAAGGTTGCATATACTTCCGAGACCAGCCATAAGGCCGGTAAGGCAGCTGGCACTCATACGCCCAGAAATGTCTGTGCGACTGCTTATGCTGCCTGGACGTATATTTTCACGTTGGCCTAAATGAAAAACTAGCATTTTGGAAATGGTGTGTGAGAGCCAGACTCGGGCTGAGGGACTGGAGACGGACAGCGGCTGGGTGGCACCAAATGACCCATAATGCAGGAGAAGATCACTGAGTCTTTCCTGAAACGTGGGTACATAAAATGCAGTGCACGTGAGAAGAAAGGGGCAAGCCCTGCAGTGCAGCCCCAGTGCAAAATGCTTTCGCAGAGAGCATCAGAGCCGTGGATCTAGTTTAGCGTCTGCCCTTTCGAGACAGCAGGGGCTGGCAGAATCGTGAGGGAAGCACATCCAGCCCTTCTGACCGCCACGTAGAGCAGCATGGAGGGACCCCGGGAAAGGGAACCAATATGGAAAAGCATAACCCAGAGGATAGGGAGACACTGGATCTGCTCCGTCTCCAAGGCAGACGGGGAAAGGAAAGGTATAGGAGTGTAGCTGGGCTTTGCCAGGAGAGGAAAGCAGTGACTACACAGCATAAGGCCATCCAAACCCCACCTCAGCCCCTTCTGCTTATATACGTGAGGCCAGATGCTACTCGGGCACCTGAGTGTGATCCTATCCACCCTCCTCGAGTCCTTGAAAGCCAGTTACTGCCAAAGGCATAAGGCATAAAGGCCCCTTTGTGCAACTCTGTCTTAAGGCCAGCAGAAGGTTCACTGCAAGAGTAAGTACATTAATGGCTTGCCAGGGGCTCGAGCAGGGCGGAGCAGGATAACGCTGGATCTGCGGGGTAGGATGCAGGCGCAGCACGAAGGAGTGGCATGCCTGGCCGAGGTCCCTACCTGCTCCAGCTCCTGCTCCGCGTACTTCTGTCTGCTCAGCTCATTCTCGGTGCCCTCGCGCAGCTCCCGGAGCCGGTGGGCCTCCTGCTTGGCGATGCTGATCTCGTCTTGCAGCTTCTGCTCCAGCGTCACTTTCTCCACCTCCACCGTGCGGTGTTCCTCCTGAGCCTTGTGCAGCCTAAGGCAAGGAGGAGACACAGGGAGTGAGGAGGGCCGACAGAGCTGGCGCGTGCTTAGCTGAAGGAGATGTCCCGTCCAGAGCAAAATCGCTGCATTCCAGCATGCCTAGGTACGCGCGCGAGCACGTACAACGCGCGGTCAAAGCCAGCTCTGCTTCTGTTTACGCTGAAAGCAAGGGAGTTACGCTGCCATAAATTCAGAGGGAGAGAAAATCTGACTATAGACTGTGGCGCTGAAACCACCCCCGTTAGGAAAAACTCTGGGGAAGCGTCACTGTGCATGGGAAGAAACTAAATAATCCACTTTTGTTTCTTGGCCATGTTTACTTTCTGACATCCTAGAAGGGCACAAGCCACGGGCTCGTTAAATAAGATGCAAATGTCTTTCATTCTTCTACTGATTCACAGAAATCTAGAACAGCCTGTCATTAATCAGTGCTAATCTCCTTCAAGGAGATAATGCCTTTGGTTTAACCAGCCTTGGAATATGCACGTGTGTATATGCAAGCGAGACATGCCTTCTTACTCCATTTCTCACTTTCTAACAACCGACTCGCTGTTAGGAAAGCCGCGATTTTGGAAAACACGTTCAGTTGTAGCCTCTGTCCCAGGGGTACATGTCATCGTGAAGACTGTGAAAAACCACAGAGCCAAAATACTGCCAGGAGGAGACCATACCACATGGAAAAGGCCTCTTGAATCAAGCAGAGATGAGCAGAAAAAGAACTAATGGCTGCACACTGAAATGAGAATATTAGAAATGTTTCTTGCCTCTGCAGCAACAGGATTTACCGCTGGCGCTGTTACAAGGGCAATGGTGGACTCTGTCTCAGGAGGCCTTGAGCTCCAGATGAAATGCTTTCCTAGAAGCCAGGCTTTAGCAAAAGGAACAGCTCTCAGGCCTGGGTCCTGCCAGAAATGGACTAAATGACCCATCTCTGGGCTGAAGCACAGAGATTCAGGGTAAGCCACCCTGCACCCCCAGTGCGTCAAGGGAGGGGTGCTCTCGACACACCCCATCCACCTGCCAATACAGCGGTGAAGCCTCTTTGGGGGTGTTGGTCTCGAGACCCGTCTCTGGTGTGACAGAGTGACTACAAGGGATACCCCTATGTGTGGCTTTACCACTCCGTTTCCAAGTCCGGCACGTGGGTGCAGGCACTGACGGGAGAGGTGTGCTGTGGGGTAACCACCTCTGGACATATTGGGGACACATTTTTGGCAGGAGCTGGGTGGGAAAATGCCACAGAAATGGACCGCAGCAGAATTTTTAAAAAAATCCAACCCCGATCAATCACCCCAAAAGGAAACAGAAACATTTCCAGGAACTGTCTCTGCTCATTCAGGGGAGCCAAGGCCAGAACCCCAGTCCTGGCTTCTGGCTATTTAACAGCGATTCCAAGGGGAGACAAGCGATGGGGAGGTATGTGCGGCATCACATCTTTGAGATGGCCTGGGCTAAACTAAAATCAGAAGCAAGGATATGTGGCCCGGCTCCTAGCGACCTTGGCTGGAAGGGGGTTCCAGTAAGTAATGGACTTCCAAGGGTGGGACGAAGCAAAGCAGATGCTTATCACAGTATTCAGCACACGCACCTAAATATCCATCTCCACAGCTCTGCCCAAGGGTAAAGCACTGTTCGCCTTGTGCCTGCTCCAGAGAGGGGACCTCACAAAAAGCCCACGTGAGGAACTGGGCCTAGAAACTATTAAAATCATTCTGAAATATTACTATGAACGAACCAACCCATCCTTCCGAGACAGGTGTCGGAGAGCGGCAGTGCAATCAAGAGACGCCACTACGACAAGACTGGTCCCCGAGGGTTCAGCCACGGCCCTGCCAAATGGATCTGGATGGGCCGGACTGTCTTCAGCCCTTTTGCGGCTGCGCGGCTGGACAAGAGTCAATTTGCAATTCACAGTTCTGCCGAGACGCAGAAATGTTTTCATTCCTAATTAGGAAAGGATCCTGCCGAGACATTCCAAGTGTGGAGACAAACCCACGCTCTCTGCCCTCCGGGGCTCATCACTCCATGTCTTCTGTGCTGGGTTATCAATACCGTATGTGCATCCGAACGCCCCGCTTGAAGGGGACATCGCTCTGCAGAGGAGTGCTTGTGTCACTGGGGAAAGCGGGTGGGGGGCAAGCCGTAGGATCTCTCTGAACCAGGAGATCAGGGATCAAGCCTTAATGTCTTTCTGAGCCAGGAGTCCTACAGCTTTCCCCCCACCCCACCCTTTCATTACTCCTGGGTCTTTAAAACACAAGCATCATTGCCTCTGATGTCTATGGGGGTACAAACAAACTCCCCCACATATTCTCAAATCAGCATCAGCTAATTCAATGCCGTTTCACTCCAGGGTGTTTCCACCGAGTTCAGCAAAGTTACTTTGGATCTGTCTTAGCACGAGTGCAGGGAACCCAAGCCCACTATCTGCACGGGTACCTTCATGTGCACTGGTAGGAGGCTGCACTGTGATGTGCGCCTTTGTAAGTAAACACGTTCCCCTTTTTTTGCCCCTGTTAAGGGGGATGGACACCTGACTGGAAACAGTCCCTGTGAAAGGATCTCCCTTCAAAGGCCCTACAGGAGAACAGAGCTTGGCTGGCTTGCTTGCTTGCTTGCGTGGTTTTAAAGGCCTTTACAGGGTTTTAAATTGCGTAAGTGTGGAATGAGGAAGGAGTCTTAAACATGAAAACAGGCACATGGAGAACACGAGTCAGCCATGCTCTGGAGGGAGCCATGGGGGGGCTGCTCCCACCAGCCGGTGAGAGAAAGCGTTAACCCCTTTGGAAACTGGATCTACTCTGTGAGACTGTGACGTGCCAAAAACAATACACGCAAGACTCTGGCCCAGCCAGGAGCTGAACCTTCGTCTGCCAACTCCTAGGTTCAGCTCCTGGCTCGTACAGTTCAGTCCCAGGAGCTGAGCCTTCATGTGCTTCCCCACCAGACAGTCCTTCCTGCCCAAGCGCTGCAGACATGTCACCGGCAGCTCTCTCAAGATCTTAGCTATGCCTGGCACGTATGACTTCCAGTTTCTTCCTGCCTGGCTTCAGGTAACAGAAGCGAGAGGGCCCAGGCACATTGCTAATTTACATCATCCTGTTCGCAGGGACAGATCCCAAGGCCACCTCAGAGACGGCGTGAATGGGATGATCTTCATCTTACAGGATGGCTTACTTCTGAATGCTGCCTGGGAAGTCATCAGTGCCCTCAAGTTCTGGATTCAGAGGTATTTTCTAGAGCAGGGCTGTCACCCTCACTGAACCTTGATAAGTGGCATGGGACCAGATCGGGTCCGCAGACCAGCTCCGCGCGCCAGATCTAGCACGTGGCCTGGGATGCCACATACAGCACATGCTCCAGATAGACTGCAAACATCGGTCCAGGGCATGCAGCGTGCGGGTCCGGTCCAAGATGCAAGCAGCACTGCAGGCCAGATGGCAGCTCCACAAGCCAGCTGCATCTCCGGCACCCCTGCCCTCGAGCGACTGTTTCAGTAGGCAGCCAAGCTTTTACGCAGGAATCCCCATTGCCTTCTGGCTGCAGAGAAATTTCTTTCTGTTAGGAAATCACCAACCTAGCGGTGGTAAAGTTATACAGGACTTTTGAGAGGTGTTTTGCTGAGCTGAACTGGCGGCCTTTCAGACACACAGGAAACGTAGTTTTTCCTATCTCTGTTTCAGGAACAAAGCTTTATGTCTGCATCACCCATAAGGGAACGTGAAGAGTTTGGCACCATCATCCCAATACCCTGTCAGCTCTTTCCTTCCCAGTGAGATCACTGTACTAAAAACTACTTGACAAGAGAAGGCTCTCAGCACGACACCATGAACAGGGTTATTCTTGGACGCCTGTCATGAGAAGATAGGCAAGAGAGCAGGCTCCAGGACTAAACGTGTTTATGGCCCTCTTTCCAAGGGCTGAAGTGGTTGCAAAAATCTTTGCTGCAGGTTTACATTCCTGAGATGCTGGGACAAGTGCCGGCACCTCTCTACCCCACTCCTCAGCAGCTAGCACAGGCAACGGGGGCCTGACTCTGCCCACAATGAAGTGGTTGGGAATGTAGCCATCTGCTTCTGTGGCAGCTGGATTGGCTCTTTAGCTTTGGAAGTGATATTCCAGATACAAGTGAAAACGATGAAAACTGCAGCCTGCAAGACTCTTTAAGGAAAGGACAAAACGCCGTGTCAAAAAGTAAATGAGGAGATTGTCACTGGTAACACTCTGGATGACCTTCCTCCCCCCAAAAAGCTGTGCCCATACAGACCCCGATCTGGCAAGCTTTTCTCACGTAACACCACTGGAATCAACGCCTTTGCATTTTGCCAAAAAGAACAAATGAAACATTTCTGCGATGAACGAGAGACCGAGTTCAACTATTCCTGTTCAACGGTCCAGCACTGGGAGGGCTTCATTTTTTTAACTCTTCCCAGGAAACCCGATCTGGGATTTGGTTATCGTTGTGCTGTCAGGGAAGGGGTAGCTACTGAGGAAGAGAGATGTCCAAATCTCATTTCTACCAGATTGATGCACTTCCTCCCACCAGCCAAGAGAGCTATGATATAATCCGAGTCCGTCCTTCCAACAGAGCCCGATTACGTTTTTTTCTTTTCCAAGCCTCTTCCTTTCTGCAGGAGCAGAGCTATTCAGTCATTTTAAAGCAAAAAGAGACGAACCTGCTTTCTCTCCTTTGTGCTGACAGAGGGAAGCCGGAGCTGATCAACACCTTCGCTGCTGAAGCACAGGAAAACGTGGTGCAACAGCAGCAAAATTCCCACTTAAAAATGGAGCTGCTCAAGCACAGAGGTGATAAACCGGTATCACCTGCAACAGGGAGCCCACCATCATTCTGGCTATGATCTGGAGTGCTAGCCATTGTTTTAAGTCCCAAATCACCAAAGCTCCAATTTAAAATATTTTTAGAACTTATTTTTTATTGTTAGACACCCTGAAGCTTTTTTGGGGAGCAACTAACCAACCAACCTACATAAATTAAGTCTGGGAGTAACCAGAGGGCTTGGGAAGAGAAACAGGCTTTTTACAATTAAAAAGCTGAAAGGCATGGTAAGCCAACTGAAACGTCCCCAAAATTAAATTCTTGGAGATGTGTGGGAAATTACACTGCAGCAGGAATTTAGAAAGCAACACAGACCTCAACACGATTAGTGGAAGATAAGGTGAGAGAGGCATCATCATTCAGGCTTAGCTACCCATAAGAGTAACGCCGCTCTGTTATAATACATCAGACACTTGCGCCCAGTATTTCCAGTTCAGCAGAGTGCCTTCATGTGACTCCGTAATGGGAATGAGGCTGGTTCCGGCCTTCCAGCAGCCCATTTGGCACAGCCCACGTATAAGTGACTAGCGCACTTCCTGCAGGGGCTGGGAAGGCTGGGATAAACCCAGAGCTGAACTGATGAACATGGTGACTAGGCTCACTCAGTGACTATGCAAGCATGCCAGCCACCTGGACTGGCTAGCAAGTTTATCACGGTGACCCAAGAAGGCCCTGGCTGATATCCAGCAGGGAGCAAGTGATATATGTGAAGCACAAGAGCTGGAGAGTGCGTGCATGCTTTGTTGAGGAAATATGGCTACAAACCCGACCTTCCAGAGGAGACCCACAGTTGGTGGCTGAGCGGACAGGGAAGACTCACCTCTCTTGCAGGTCATGGAGACTTTGCTCTGCGCTCTGAAGTCCCTCTAGGTCTTTCATCATCTTCTTCATGTGCTCCTTTGAGTAGCGATTCTGGATGAAGGCAAACCAGCATCCACCCACTCCAATGACGATGGAAATCACCAGCAAGAAATCCTTTAGGTGGTTGTGACGAGTTACTGGTGGAGAGGGGAGAGAAAAAAAAAAAGTAACAGGATATTGTTTAATTCCAAGAGGGAAAGATGGAGATCTTCTTTTCAATTGCTTCTTTGCACAACGGGAGAAGGGAGAGGTAATTAAAAACAGCGTAAGAACGAACCGTGGCTCTAGAAACTTGGAAATCAGGGAGGACTGAGATCAATCCACACGTATGAGCCTCTTGAAACTAGCAGACAACTGCTACCTACCCTAAACAGATGAGTCCAAAGCAATGCCAGATATGAAGGTGAAATCCCACTAGACTCTCTGACTACATGTCCAGTGATCATGATGATGGCAGGATGCAAAACTCTTTAATTTAATGGAGGATAACCCAGCAACATGAAAGACTCTACATACATATCCATATGCAAAAATCAACAAAACAGCTGTTCTCCTCTGAGGAAAAACAGATTATAAATCATGAGAAAGGCGGGGAGAAAATATTTTCTGCTAAGATCTGGATATGAAACAAACTTCCGCAGGGTTTTAGAAAATCCAGTTTCTGCCTTGAAACGCTCAAAGCACTCCGTGACAAGGAGCTGTACGCAATTTTAAGATAGATAAAGAGGTCTTCGTTAGATCGGACACTAATTCACCAGCTCTTAGCTGGATCCTAGAGAGCTTCAACCTTTGCTACGTGAGCACAGATCATCATCACAGTGCAGCATCCAACCACACACAGGGTCAGGGGCTGCTTTCATACACATTTTAAAAAGATCCTAGAGAGATTCTTGTGCGGGTTTCCAGAGACAGGGATTTTAGACTTTGATTAAATGGGGTGAGGCGACCACCCAGCATTATTTCAGCTTCCTGTTGTGCCCGTGCGTTCACTACTTTTTGGCACTTCAGAGCAATCTGTACCGAGACATCCGAAAGGAAAGGGAAAGATTTGGGGAAGTTCGCTGCTGATAACCATTGCTTTTCTTTCCTCACCACAACAACAGATCAGTCCTGTCCATACTGATCCAGTTTTGCTGTCTGGATGACCGAGTAGCATGAGTCAGACATCACATCACAGGGGAACCGGGGATCAGGGCTACCTGAACAAGACTCTCCTTTCCCCTCTGTTGGCTCTGTTACTATGTGTATGAGGGATGTGCAGTCAAATCCTACTATAAGGGCACTGAGGGTTTTCTACCAGCAAAACAAACCAAAGAGCCTGGGACCAGGACTTCTGCAAGAGACCAAGCAAGGACTCTAGTGCCCCAAACAGTGCAGGGGAGCAGCAGAAGTCCCTCATTTGAGGGATGCAGGCACTGTTCCCTTTGTGTCCCTGGGCTATAAGATACCTCGAATGAAGCCAAGAAAAGGCAGGAGGACCATGCCCCCGTCTCCTCAAAACAGCAACAAGCTACGTTCTGTGGTCACGGTCGGCCGAGTTGTACGAGCGGAAGGTTACAAATCTCTTCTTAAAAGCTTGGTTAGGAAAGAAGACGCGGATAAAAGAAGAGGGGAGTCATCTGTACTAACACCAGCACTCCCTGTTGTAGATTTATGGATAATTCAGAACTGCAGGATCTTGAATGACTATGGACAAATGTACTAACAAAGTGGAGGGGGAGAGGTGTCAAAGACCACTGAATGCAACCGAAGTAGTAATCCATCCTGTCCCCGAAAGCTTGTCTAATTCAGAGAAGACGTTTTCCTCTGTTGTGGCGGCCCTGACTTTAAGAGACATATACAGTTTCTCAAAGGCCGTAAACATGGTCAAGTCCCACACACCCATTAGTAGCTAACGACGCCAAAACCCCTAAAAATTAGAGAAGGAAAATTATCCAACCCAAAGGGACCCCCCCCAAGACAAGCCAATCCTATTCTGGACCGATCACGATGAATAAAGGTCAATTAATCACTACACAGAAAGCTGATAGTTGCTTAGAAACTAATGACCGTGGGTGATGACTTTTCATATAGGCAAATAAAGGATGGTCTGAGCCAACAGTATATATAAACACTTGGTGTTTCTAAAAGATTAATTTCCTCGAACTGAGAAAAACCATATGCAAAACCTGACCATGGAAAAAAAATAAGACAGGCAAACGTGACTTACACCTGGGAGTTCTTTGCAAAGATGTGGCCAAAACCAACCACTCCCCAATCCAGCAAAACGACAAGTTTGGTTACAACCCGTCCTGGTTCAACGGCAAACTGAAGGCAGGAATCCTACTTTTAAAAAAAGCAACATGCAACAAACACAAAAAAGGAAACTAAACAGCAATTTCCTGGAGCTCCTAACTTCTAAGTTATACCATTTTCTAAGAAAAGCTAAAGATATCATGGGAAAAGTATCTGGGGTTGGCAGAGCTAAGGACAATCAAGAATTTGGGGGTTTTAGTCATTCACTTATTTGATGCATATTTGGGACAAAAAAGAAAATCCTGGCAGTAGTGCAGGCCCATTACCAGACAGGGCTTGTAATTATGTATGATCATTGTAATTGTATAGGAAAGGGAAAAGTATTCAGTAAATATGTCTGTTCCTGCTTTTTTTTCTTCTTCCAGATGCAGATCGTAGGGTTGTATCACATGAGGATAAGATATATGTTCCAACCCATTATTAAGCAAGGAGAACCTCTTCTTCTTCTCATGCTAGGCCTTCCCAGTTAATAGACTTTCCAGCATCAGACACAGCGTGGCCTGGGCCATAGTCCTGGAGAGGACTTCTGGGGTGCCCTGTTCCTCCAGGAGCTGGCGGACCCACAAATGTGGGGGGCTAGTTGGGGCTGGTCCTGCTTGGAGCAGGGGGTTGGACAAGATGCAACCTCCTGAGGTCCCTTCAACCCTCATTTTCTATGACATCTTCGCGTCTCTCTGTGTGAAGCCTATTGACGGCACCAAGCGGAAAGCAAAAGAAACATCCCGGAGAGCAGGAATTCAGAGGAGCATCTCGCTTCACCTAAAGCAGTGAGATTCCTCTGAGAAATCTCTGCAACTTCACCACCCTGGAGAGCACAATTATCACAGTTGGATGGGTCAAAAATTGGCTGATGGCACCCAGAGAGTGGTGGTGGACGGGTCCTACTTGACCTGGAGAGATGTGAGCAGTGGGGTCCGCCAGGGCTCAGTCCGGGGGCCTACACTGTTCAACATCTTCATCAGCAACTTGGACGAGGGGGTGGAAAACACGTTGTCCAAGTCTGCCGATGACACCAAGATGTGGTGAGAGGTAGGTACACTCAAAGGGAGAGAGAGGCTGCAATTAGACTTAGACTACAGAAGTGGGCAGATGGTAATAGGATGGGGTTCAACACAGACAAATGCGGGGTGCTGCACTCAGGGAGAAGGACTCCACAGCATACATACAGGGTGGGGAGCTCCCCCCTTGTGAGCACAGAGGCGGAAAGGGATCTTGGAGTCATTATTGACTCCAAGATGAACATGAGCCGCCAGTGCCAGACCGCAGCCAGCAAAGCCAACCGCACCTTGTCATGCATCCACAGATGCATCTCAAGCCGGTCCAAAGAGGTGATACTCCCCCTCTACGTGACATTGGTCCAGCCACAACTGGAGTACTGCGTCCCGTTCTGGGCACCACACTTTAAGAAGGATGTGGCCGGTCTTGGGAGGGTTCACAGGAGGGCCACCCGCTTGCTTGGAGGGCAACAGGGCAGGCCCTATGAGGAGAGGCTGAGGGACCTGAACCTGTTCAGCCTCAGCAAGCGGAGGCCAAAGGGGTATTTGGTGGCTGCCTACAAACTTGTTAGGGGAGATCAGCAACAAATAGGAAGAGCCCTTTTCTCCCCAGCAGCACCTGGGGGTGACAAGGAACAATGGCCAGAAGCTGCTGGAGAATAGGTTCAGGTTAGAGACTAGGAAGCACTATTTCATCGTTAGGGTGGCTAGGATCTGGAACCAACTGCCTAGGAAAGTGGTCCTTGCTCCTACCTTGGATAAATTCAAAAGGAGGTTGGATGAACGCCTGTCTGGGGTCGTGTGATCCCTGCATGTGCTCCAACCAGTGGGGGGGGGTCAGACTAGATGATCTATTCAGGTCCCTTCTGACCCCTAACTACTATGAAACCTCTGAGAAGGCAGTTTCCAAAGTACCTAGAGCAATCATATCAGTTCTGGATTCAGAGATTTACGGTGGCAGGGATCCAAAGAGCCATAAGTGGGCTGCACACAAGGAAAGGTCTGTTCTTAGAGGGATTAGCAATCAGGTTCTGCAATGTGTTCACGCCATTACCTTACACAGAACTAGACAAAGCAGGGGTCACTTCTTCTGGCTTAGATGATGCCCTCTGCTCTTCCTCCCCATTGAAAGAAATCCTCACCTCAAATGTAAGAAAAGCAGAGACTCCCAAAGCAGTGCTTGCTTTCCCAGTACATATGTTGGACTATATACCCATTGGTCACTCAGGTAGGCTGGGAACAGGAAGAGGTGCAATCTCGCTTGCTGTGGTCCAATACATCTAAATATTTATTGGAAATAGCTGCTTAAACATGCGGTAGGCCTTTTCAAGTAAGCATGCAACTCTCTGCAAGCACAGTATGTGGGAAAGATGAAGCCGGTATTTATGAGATGGGAATTTAAACGTTACGGATCTGATTGCCAGGCCCATACATTAAGGTGTGCCTAGAAGAAAAAAAAAAAAAAAAGAAAAGAGAAACTCTCTAGTCTGGAGAAGAGAAGACTAAGGAGGGATGTGATAACAGTCTTTGAAGACATGAAAGATGATTACAGAGAGGATGAAGATGGGCTTTTCTCTGTGGCTGCAGGGGACAGGACTAGGAGCAAAAGCTCTAGACTGCAACAGAGGAAATTTAGACTGGAGACGAGGAAGAACGCTGAGGGCAGTCAAGCATTGAAACAGGCTGCCTGGAGAGGCTGGGGAATCGCTATCCCTGGACACATTTCAAGAGTAAGTTGGGCAGACACGTGGCTGAAATGGTTTAGTTGGGGACTACTCTGTCCTGAACAGGGGGCTGACTAGACAACCTCTGCAGGTCCCTTCCAACCCTATGATCCAGCTAATGTAAATCATTTCTCAGAAACAATATCCAGCAGCTAAGGAACTTCAACCAAGTTTAGAGACATCTATCAAGCCTCATAAACCCTCTCCTCCAGGAGGCAGGTCAATATTTGAGACCTTCTACAGACAGGTAAACTACGAGCTTCATTCGATCATGTTTGATTTGATCTTCCAAGTTGCGTGCACGTGCGATTTGAGCATCGCCATGCTGGCCAAGCTTTTCGATGGTCCTGCTAGGGTTCCAGGTCCATTTCAGAGCCCTTGATTGCACGTAAACTCTCTTTCCATAACTTCAGCTGTGACCCGTCAGCCGCCATGTCCAATGGAGCAACACTGATCACAAAACTTTTGCATTTTAAGTCATTCGGTTACTTCTGTGTGACCACAGAGTAGATGCCCGAGGTCTTCCATCTGCTGTGATCTTTCTTTTTGGCTTGCTACCTTTTTCTGGTGTCAGGTAGTGCCATGCCAGCTAGTAAGTACAGGCTATCTCCTTCGGTGTTGACTTCACGTTCTGTTATTTCACAACCGCTGTCATTTAGAATTGGGTCCATTTTCTTAGCACGAACTGATCATTCCCATACTGGACGTACATACTTTGCAGTAGAGTAACACAAGGCAATAGCAGTGGTTCATAATGTAGCTGGGTTCGCTCCCCACTTTGAGGTAACCAACTTTCAAAAAGCATAAGCTGAAAGCTGGCATTTTCTGAGGGGTGCCTTGAGTGTATGGGGCCTAAACACCTCCAAGGATGGAAAGTCCACCACCACTCTGGGTAACCTGTTTTAGTGCTTCATTGCCCTCGTCGTGAGAAAGTTTTTCCCCCCCAAAATACAACCTCAACTTCCCTTGAAGCAACCTAAGCCCATTGCTCCGTGTCCTGTCATCTGCCCCCACTGAGAACAGCCCAGCTCCATCCTCTTTGCAACCCCCTGCAGGGAGGTGAAGGCTGCTATTCAATCCCCCTCGGTTTTCTCTTCTGCAGACTAAATCAGCCCAGTTTCTTCAGCCTCTCCTCACCAGTCACCCCCAACTGGTCTCTCTCCAGTTTGCCCACATCCTTTCTGTAGTGGGGGGCGCAAAACTGGACACAGGACTCCAGATGTGGCCTCACCAGTGCCAAATAGAGGGGAAGAATTACTCCCCTACTCTCTCCTGAGTAAGGAGGGGAGAGAGCATGGCTGGACCAGCACACCTTTCTCTCAACTTCCTTTCTAAAGCTCCCTGTCGCAATAAGTCCCAGCGGGGTCCCCATGAACATGACATCCAAGTTCAGCTTGGCCCCAAGTTGGAAGCACGTGAGACTGAAATGACCCTCGATCTTCTGAGATCCAGACCAGAGCTGTAATCCACACCGCCAGCCTTGCTACCCTATTATAATAAGATCAATGCCAGTATCATCTCAGATAAAGGATCCAACAGCATGAAGGGGACCTGATGAATTGCAATCCGAGTTACAGCTTTGATTTCTTTTCAGTGCAACTGAAGAGATAGGAAACACAGCTTAAGATTTTTTGCCAAGAAGCTACAGGATACAATATTTTCTCAGTCCTTAGGTTCTAGCATCAGGCTTTAACGGTGCCAAGTCAAAAACACAAGTGGTATAAATCCAAGCTGCCTTTTTCAATTGTTCACAATTTTTTCCATCAGACATTTGGTATCAGCTTATCACCTTAATATTCAAGGCTGTAAAAAATGTGCTACGAGGTACAGTATAATCTGGCAGGATATACAGGCAACAGAGGCAGAAAGAGTGGGGTTCCCAACACGATGAACCCTCTGAATGAGAGGACAAACCATTGGACAAGTGGGTCTAACAGGAGACTAGCACATTGCATTAGCGACCAAAACATGCCTCCCATATCCCCTCTGGAGACAGCACCCGTGCCCTTGGTGGGTTTTACAACTCTAGGTGCATCATGAACACAAAAGTTATATGGCAGAAACACTATCCTCCTTTCCTCATGAAACCCTCCGACCAGGGCAAGCCTGGGAGATTTTACACAGGTGACAAATGTCGTCTTCAAGCCTCAGGATGGTTTTTGTGCTATTAAATCTATCAGCAGCAAGACAAAAAGGAAGCGCTTGACCAAGCCCCTAAGAAAAAGAACCAGCAGTTGCTCTAATCAGCATTTGCATGAAATCAGGAGAGCAATATCTGTACAACACAATGCCTGGCTTTGAAAGGGGTGAGGCAGCAACAATATTTGCTATGTTTAACATGCCTTTGTAGTCTTACTGAAACCCAATACCACCAATGGACTTTCACTTCCATTCATTTCGCAGGCACTCCCAACAAGGCTGCGATTTCCGGGCCCACATTATACGGAGGATGGAACTGAAAGTTCTGCAAAGCCAGGGGCAGACTAGATGTTGAGCCAAAACCTGAGCTGCTGCGGAGAGAAAGTGGAGGAAGAGTGCATCGATGAGAGCTAACACACAGAAAGACGTTCCTGGTGCATTTCTGCCATCTCAATGTATTCCCAAGTGCATAGTTTTCTACAAAGTCCCAGCTCAGCTCCTGAGGCTTCAGCAATGACTAAAAAGCACCAGTAATCTCCGCGCTGGGTGCTGACTTCCCCTCAGTTGCACAAGAAAGAGAGACATCAATGGTTTAAATTACAAAACTACAGCACTTCAGAGAGACCAAGGCCTCGCTGCAAGGACAGACAGCGTCATACTAGGGGACCACAGACCACACCGAGCTCCAGTGCCAGCTGCTAAGGAAATCCCGGCTTCACCTCACCCTGGGCCATCCAAGCCTGCGAAGCACAGAGTGCCCTGCAGCGAGGACGCGGCGGGGCTTGAGTGGCAGTCCCAGCTGGGGGACTCGGGTGATGTCCAACATAGTGAAAGCTCGCAAAAGGCTGTGAATCGAGGGAAAAAGCTTCCCTGTGGGGCAACTGCTATATCCTGGCAGAAATGGAGAAAGCAAAGCGAAGGCGACTGGGGCATGGTGAGGCTCAGCAGACAAGGTGGGCAAAGCGCTAGGCACAGCTGAATCTCTGCCAGCTGTAGAGCAAAGAATGGACAGCGGAGCAAAAAGGACCCATAAGGGAGAGGCATGGCCTTGCTATCTGAAGTGTGAAGGAGAAGCATGGGACCGTGCCATGTGAGACCTGTGAGGTGGAGAGGCAGAACAAGATGCATAGGGACAAGAAACAGTATTCAACCTTTGAGCTATAAAAAGGTACCCGTGTCCCCAGACAAGCACTGAGACTTTCAGCTCACTTTCCTTTCTTGTTGAGCTGAAGAATTGCTGGTGTTCAGCCTAATGGGACAATGGGGGAAGAAGGGGATATAAAACAGTGCCCTGGCCACCTGCTGTAGAGTTCTGCACACGCTTTGCACTCTGGCTCAAAAATCGCTCAGTCTTTTATATAGGATCACAGGATCTCAGGACAGTAGAGCTGGAAGCGACTTCCAAGGTCATCCAGTCCAGCTTCCTGCTCAAGGCAGGATCGGCCCCGACTAAACCATCCCAGAGTGTCTGTCCAAGCTTCTCTTCAAAGCTTGCATGGATGGAGATGCCCCAGCTTCTCTAGGCAGCCTGACCGCCCTCAGAGTCAGAAAGTTCCTCCTCGTCGCCAGCCTCAATTTCCCCTGCTGAAGCTTGAGACCATTGCTTCAGCAGCGAGATTTAGTTTGGAGACGTACTGTAACATGGATGAGCTTTGGCTCCCAGTGGCTGTGACCAGATTCTTCTAAGGTGAAGGTGTTAGCAGCACGCTCCCTTTTTGGAAGCAAAGCTGCATTAACCTGTCAGGACTGTTCTTATTAGCAAGAGTGAGGACTTCTGGAGTGACTCAAATGAGCTGCTGAAGTTCATGTTCAGTGGGAGTTCAGTTTCCAGTTCTTTCACTGGAAAGAAATCAAAGGGGAAAACATGTGCAAAATGGGACAAGAGGTAGGTGTAGAGAAAATGTCCTAGGTTTATACTTAGCAGCATGGGACAGAGCCACCCCCCTGAGGTTACCTAGTGCTGGCTTGGTAGGGCACTATCAAGACCCCAGCAACTGAAGATCTTAGTATTATAGAAAATTCAGGTGGGAAGGGACTCCAGGAGATCACATCTAGTCCAACCCCCTGCTCCAAGCAGGATCAGCCCCAACTACATCATCCCAGCCAAGGCTTTGTCTACCCAGGCCTCCAAGAATGGAGGCTCCACCACCTCGCTGTGCAGCCTGTTTCAGTGCTTCACCACCCTCCTTGGGAGAATGTTTTTCCTAATATCCAACCTCAACTTCCCTTGCTCCAACTTCCCTTGTCAACTTGCTCCTTGTCCTGTCATCTACCACTGAGAACAGTCCGGCTCCATCCTCTTTGCAACCCTCTGCAGGAAGCTGAAGGCTGCTATCAAATCCCCCATCAGTCTTCTCTTCTCCAGACTAAATCAGCCCAGCCCTTCAGCTCCTGAACCATTTTCGTTACCCTCCACTGGACTCTCTCCAGTGTGTCCACATCCTTTCTATAGTGTGTGGGGGGGAATAAAACTCTGAAGTAAAACTATAAACAAATCCAGCAGAGCCCATGGAAGTGCAGGAAGGATAAGCACCTCTCCCTTCTGCAAGCGAGAGGAAGGCTGGACCATCGAGGATGGGTAGCCAGCTGTTTTCCACGAGATCTTTCCACACCCTTGGTATAGCAAACCTTGAAGAAGGGTCCTGTGGTTCTGTTTCTAGCACGGGGGAAGCTGGCGGGGAGACGACAGACATCCCAGGCGTTTACCACAAAGAAACAAACTGGTGAATCAGGATATAAATAGACTCCTTCCATTATATACGACTGATGGCTCCGGGTGAACCCGAGCTCAGAATGACACGGCCGGCCCATCTTCCGCGTGCAAAATGGAGATTGCAGCTGCGGGGAGAGATGCCGCTATGCAGTTATGAGCAAATCAACTGGACCCACTGTGTGACTGTTGTGGAGGTTTAGATGTTCTACGTTAGCCCTTCGCAAATGTTTCTGATCAGAGTCTCTCGCTAAGGCAGCCTGGCTTATGGCACGCTCTACGGGGATGCTGCACAGTGCCTATACCGCCCTGGCTTTGCTGTGCCGTGTTTCCCGACTCTGTTTGGCTTTGCTCCATCTCTTTTCGCTCCTCTTCCCCTGCGCTAACTCTGGGGGAAGCATGCTGTTCAGAGCGAGGATGGCTATGCATGCACTTAGGACTGGGCTGCATGCCATGGGAGCAAAGAGAAGCTTGCACTGCAAGTCACTGGCTGAGCCTGCAGCCGTGAACACACGAGCTGTCCCTGCTGCCGGCGCCTCACCCTGGGCCATCCAAGCCTGCGAAGCACAGAGTGCCCTGCAGCGAGGACGCGGCGGGGCTTGAGTGGCAGTCCCAGCTGGGGGACTCGGGTGATGTCCAACATAGTGAAAGCTCGCAAAAGGCTGTGAATCGAGGGAAAAAGCTTCCCTGTGGGGCAACTGCTATATCCTGGCAGAAATGGAGAAAGCAAAGCGAAGGCGACTGGGGCATGGTGAGGCTCAGCAGACAAGGTGGGCAAAGCGCTAGGCACAGCTGAATCTCTGCCAGCTGTAGAGCAAAGAATGGACAGCGGAGCAAAAAGGACCCATAAGGGAGAGGCATGGCCTTGCTATCTGAAGTGTGAAGGAGAAGCATGGGACCGTGCCATGTGAGACCTGTGAGGTGGAGAGGCAGAACAAGATGCATAGGGACAAGAAACAGTATTCAACCTTTGAGCTATAAAAAGGTACCCGTGTCCCCAGACAAGCACTGAGACTTTCAGCTCACTTTCCTTTCTTGTTGAGCTGAAGAATTGCTGGTGTTCAGCCTAATGGGACAATGGGGGAAGAAGGGGATATAAAACAGTGCCCTGGCCACCTGCTGTAGAGTTCTGCACACGCTTTGCACTCTGGCTCAAAAATCGCTCAGTCTTTTATATAGGATCACAGGATCTCAGGACAGTAGAGCTGGAAGCGACTTCCAAGGTCATCCAGTCCAGCTTCCTGCTCAAGGCAGGATCGGCCCCGACTAAACCATCCCAGAGTGTCTGTCCAAGCTTCTCTTCAAAGCTTGCATGGATGGAGATGCCCCAGCTTCTCTAGGCAGCCTGACCGCCCTCAGAGTCAGAAAGTTCCTCCTCGTCGCCAGCCTCAATTTCCCCTGCTGAAGCTTGAGACCATTGCTTCAGCAGCGAGATTTAGTTTGGAGACGTACTGTAACATGGATGAGCTTTGGCTCCCAGTGGCTGTGACCAGATTCTTCTAAGGTGAAGGTGTTAGCAGCACGCTCCCTTTTTGGAAGCAAAGCTGCATTAACCTGTCAGGACTGTTCTTATTAGCAAGAGTGAGGACTTCTGGAGTGACTCAAATGAGCTGCTGAAGTTCATGTTCAGTGGGAGTTCAGTTTCCAGTTCTTTCACTGGAAAGAAATCAAAGGGGAAAACATGTGCAAAATGGGACAAGAGGTAGGTGTAGAGAAAATGTCCTAGGTTTATACTTAGCAGCATGGGACAGAGCCACCCCCCTGAGGTTACCTAGTGCTGGCTTGGTAGGGCACTATCAAGACCCCAGCAACTGAAGATCTTAGTATTATAGAAAATTCAGGTGGGAAGGGACTCCAGGAGATCACATCTAGTCCAACCCCCTGCTCCAAGCAGGATCAGCCCCAACTACATCATCCCAGCCAAGGCTTTGTCTACCCAGGCCTCCAAGAATGGAGGCTCCACCACCTCGCTGTGCAGCCTGTTTCAGTGCTTCACCACCCTCCTTGGGAGAATGTTTTTCCTAATATCCAACCTCAACTTCCCTTGCTCCAACTTCCCTTGTCAACTTGCTCCTTGTCCTGTCATCTACCACTGAGAACAGTCCGGCTCCATCCTCTTTGCAACCCTCTGCAGGAAGCTGAAGGCTGCTATCAAATCCCCCATCAGTCTTCTCTTCTCCAGACTAAATCAGCCCAGCCCTTCAGCTCCTGAACCATTTTCGTTACCCTCCACTGGACTCTCTCCAGTGTGTCCACATCCTTTCTATAGTGTGTGGGGGGGAATAAAACTCTGAAGTAAAACTATAAACAAATCCAGCAGAGCCCATGGAAGTGCAGGAAGGATAAGCACCTCTCCCTTCTGCAAGCGAGAGGAAGGCTGGACCATCGAGGATGGGTAGCCAGCTGTTTTCCACGAGATCTTTCCACACCCTTGGTATAGCAAACCTTGAAGAAGGGTCCTGTGGTTCTGTTTCTAGCACGGGGGAAGCTGGCGGGGAGACGACAGACATCCCAGGCGTTTACCACAAAGAAACAAACTGGTGAATCAGGATATAAATAGACTCCTTCCATTATATACGACTGATGGCTCCGGGTGAACCCGAGCTCAGAATGACACGGCCGGCCCATCTTCCGCGTGCAAAATGGAGATTGCAGCTGCGGGGAGAGATGCCGCTATGCAGTTATGAGCAAATCAACTGGACCCACTGTGTGACTGTTGTGGAGGTTTAGATGTTCTACGTTAGCCCTTCGCAAATGTTTCTGATCAGAGTCTCTCGCTAAGGCAGCCTGGCTTATGGCACGCTCTACGGGGATGCTGCACAGTGCCTATACCGCCCTGGCTTTGCTGTGCCGTGTTTCCCGACTCTGTTTGGCTTTGCTCCATCTCTTTTCGCTCCTCTTCCCCTGCGCTAACTCTGGGGGAAGCATGCTGTTCAGAGCGAGGATGGCTATGCATGCACTTAGGACTGGGCTGCATGCCATGGGAGCAAAGAGAAGCTTGCACTGCAAGTCACTGGCTGAGCCTGCAGCCGTGAACACACGAGCTGTCCCTGCTGCTGGCTGTGCCAAAGGGCACTGCAGGAGGTGGGAGTGAAGACAAGCTACTTCCAGAAATATGCTGGACATTTGAACCACAGGAACAGAAGTATGTTTAGCCATGGAGGGCCAGGCACTCTCCAACCAATCCAGTGTCCTTGACATAGAGAAAGAATCGCTTATTGCTTTTCAGACTAGAATAAGATAACTGCAGCCTTCGCAGAGAGCGAATAAGGGGGAAAAGAGTAACCCAAAACACCATGGAAACAAATCCAGACAGGGATACTAAAGCCAATTATTCACCTAGCAAAATGTCACCTAGCAAATTAAACAAAACCAGTTGTTTTATGCCAGAGCCATTTCACCACTGCAATTTAAAACAATTAATGCTATTTGTTAATTAATGCTAATGGACAATAACCAACTCCATCTGCCACGTGCTAAGCTTTTAAGGAATCCGTAGAACAGTAAATCCTAGCTATTGCTACTCTCAGCCCACAGGCTCTTCATTAAATGTATCTGAAGCTAAGCTGTAAACAGGCCGTGCAAACCTGTTATCTAAATTCAGGGAGGAGGACAGGGTCTTCTGCAGAACGATCTGTATGCGATACGGATGGTTTGGGGCACTGCCGAAGTGCGAATACTGCAGATATCGGTGCAAGGAGGATATTTCACACCTATGGCTTGAAGAGGACAAAGATTCAGGCCATAAACATTCAAATGCCTTTCAAGTGCTGGTCAGTGCTAATGGGAAAAATCAAGGGCCCTCCAGCCAGGCAAAAGCAGATGGAAACATTTCCGTACGGGATGGCAGTGACCTGTGACCACAGCACGGGTCCTTCTCCTCCGAGGCAAGCATCTCACTGTATCAAGAGTCAGCCCAAAAGAAGGGTCCTCATTACACACCACCCCTCACCAGCTTCTCGCTGGAGGATGGACGCCCTGCACAGCTGCAAACTAATTCTGACTGCAAGCCTCTTTCCGATTTCAGTCTCCTCTCAAGACAAGACCAGGGTGAAGCAGGCCCAGAAAATCAGTTCAATCTAGTGCATCCTCCTCACTCATCTCATGGCTATTTCTATTCTAGCTATTTCACAGTTTCCATCATTGCAGATGAAAGATTCCCCAGCAATACCTAACTGCAGATTGATCCCTGCGAGGGGCTACGACAGATCAAGAGAACCAGCCACTTCCATCCTTTTCCAATAAAATATATTACAAAAGTGTACTATAATTCTCCGTGGAGGAGAATAAGTCGACCTCAAAAAGTTTATTCCTCCACTTCACACATTCAACTCCAAAGGTGGACGCTGTGGAGGCAGGAAGACAACCCAGATGAACTAACACCCCTCCAGGACACGTCATTACAACAACCTCTTCCCAAGAAGTACAATGTACTAGACTGGGGCAAATGTGACTAGTTTCTAATCCTTTTTGTTCAGCGTTCTTGAGAACTGCAGGCAGAATTGTATCACCCGCCACACCCAGCTATTCAGCCCTTCCTCTCCCCTCTGCAGTCCCCCTTCTCCACACCTACAAGCCTAGCAATTTTCCAACACGGTTTAGACTCTCCTTAGCTTGAGGCCTTATACCTACAAAGTATCTAGCTCGCCCACTCCACCCTGATGTAAAAGATATCCTACCTCTACCTGCCAAGAGCCCCGAACTAAACTATCCAGTGCCTACCTAGGACCACAGCACAGGTCCTGCTTTCTTAGTTGTACCACTGCCAAAAGAAGCCACAAGGAAAATTCACAGGTAGCAAAAGTTTTTCTAATTTGGGGTTTCTTTAATCTCTTCTCCGTGCCTATAGTTGAGAGGCTGCCAATCTGATCTCCCCGCCTATTTCCCAGGAAGTGTGGATATGAGTCACTGCTTTCCACGGTAGGATCTCAAAGGAGCACAGATAACAGACTGTACCCAGTCGAAACCCATCAATTAATTTACCTGCCTGCCTGTGCCTGTGCTCACACACAAAGCAGTGTCTGTGTTCGTGTTTGTGCTTGTGTCCATGCCCGTGGGGAACCCCAGAAATACTGAGGTTAAGTCTGAACTCTGTGTGCAAGGGAGCCTGGGTGTAAGAGCAGCACGCTGGACTCGCCAGATGGAAAACTGCAGCTGTCAAATACCAACATAACAAATTTAATCTGATTCTTCTGTAATTTTCCCCAAATGCTAAATCTCAGAATTACTCACCTATTCACATGCATGCAGATCCTAATCGTATTTGTCTGCCGTTAAATTTAATTAAATGCTCTTGAAAGCCATTTTAACATCCTCGTTCTTTTAGTGATGCACAGCTTCACTCCCATCCCATCCTAGGAAAAATGTCCTTCAATCAGAAATGAAGAGTGCCTGAATTTTTCAGCTGTATTATCATTCAGATTCAGAACCACACATCTGGTCACAACCCATGCGGTATTTTAGTGGCTATTGCACAGCTGTATCAAACTGTGGCTTGATGCAGCGTGGAAGAAACACTGCAAGAGCAGCAATCAGGGTGCATCTATCTTCCTTGCATCTGTCATGATGAATCCAGGTTCAGAGCTGGGTGCAATGGGCCTCCTTTCATAGAATCACAGAAAATGAGGGCTGGAAGGGACCTCAGGAGGTCACATCTAGTCCAACCCTCTGCTCAAAACAGGACCAGTCCCAGCTGCGTCATCCCAGCCATTTCTATACTTAATATTTCAGACCTCTGTAGCAATCTCCACACAAATTGCATGTGTCAATGAATTAAAAATCACTGTTATTATAGCGATAGCCATGTAATGGATTGTGAAAGTGAGATACACAAAATAAGTAATATGACTATAGTCACGCGCACACAAGTCTGTGGGCAGAGTCAGGATTACAACTGCAATGAACAGAAGCTCCGGGCTACCACACCCTTCTGTTAACAGAAGCCTATCTGTGCAGTGGCAGCATGCATGTGCAATAGGAGGTGGGTGTGCGGGCGCTTCTCCAGACATGAGAATTAGTTCTCCGTTCATGGGAACTCCATCAGCCCAGAGTCGCATGCAGCACTTCCGAATGCCAAGACAGGCAATACGCCCCCAAAATATTTGTAATAAACAAATGAAGACAAAACACGCGTATATTAATATGCCACTTCAGGTGTAAACAGTGTCACATTTCTCCCTGGGGTGTTGGTCGTAGCCATGCTGGTCTAAGACTATAATCAGATGAGGTTCTTGGGGAAGACCAACCAAATAGTTGCAAAAATTGTTCTTTGCAAGCTTCCGGACACAAACACCCTTTCCTTCATGCAAACACCCGCTGCTTTGTGTTCTCCTGGATGGAATAGAAGCCAGTATGCAAAATGCAGGTCTGTGAAAGTGCCGACATGTGGCAGTGAGTTTGTCCCTGGCCTTTTGTCCTGGGATCCTACAGATAAGTCCACGGTCCTACTTTAAGGACCTGCAAAAGACACGAGGCAAAAAACGCACTAGCACTTCTTCCTGGACAATGCCACATCTGTAAATGAATCGTGGGGCATTCAAGTTAACTGCCATTCACTCCAGGGACAAGCCTGTTAGGGGCAGCAATACAACTGGTGGAAGGGGCTGTCCTCTACTGTTCCAGGGTTCGACTCAGATGGATTAGGCCCATTTCAAATGAGGCGTCTGTTTACAGCTTTAGAGTGAATCTGACAAGAATAAGCTCTCTCACAGTAGCTGTTCCGGGAGAAAGTCACACTGTTCCAGAAGAATTACTTGCCTTGCAAATGCACTAATTACTCTGGAATAAAGTGACTCAGATCTGGAGCAAAGCACCTACATACACGCTAGCAAAGAACAGATTATACTACAATGACTTTTCTGGTCCTTTTAGACCAGACAAGCCCTAAGAAACATAGCGCGGGTGTGGGTACTAATAACCCCCCATAAAGCAAAGCAGCTTCCAGTGTCCTCAGTATTACCTGAAACTGTTAATGCAGCAGGCTGGGGAAGAGCTGCCCCGTCTTGTCTGCAACTCCCTGCCAGTCTCATTCTGGGCTGAGACATGATCAGATCACTCTCTCTCATGAGAGCTGGCGGCTATCCACCGACTGCTAGCCAAGGCTTGTATTTACTCTCACACACTCCGACAAGCAGTGCTATGAAGGCGATTCTTTGGTGCGCTGCATGGCAGCACAGGGGGATAATCTTCCTAGTCTCGGTTTCCACACTTCCCCAGCTCCATGCACCACAGCTCGAGCTAATCTGCACCTGGCAAAGCGGGCAGACTCAGAAAGCTCCCTCTGCAGATTGTGCCTCTGGAGCTCAGCACTTTGCATTTTTCGTCCCAGTTCACTGCGACTCAGCTCAAATTGGGTTTTGCCTTCCTTTCCAAGGCAAAGACCAATGCAGTACACCTTGTTCTGTGCTGCCATGGCATGGCTATTCTTCCTCTCCGCTTCTCTGCCCTCTAGGTCAGGAGAGCTCCTGTTAAACCCCTCCCAAACCGATTCCAAAAGGAAGCAACTTCTGTTCGGTGAAACTAAACACGTGGCCTAAGTGTGAAGGGTGTCAAGATGTGGTGATGTCCAGCTACGAGGAATTGTGAAGTTCCCCACGCCTCTGCTTTCTTCCGACAGTTCTGCTAAGGCATTGCACAGCTGATCAGAGAGACGTCTAGCTTTAGCGTTAATCGGTCAGCTCAGGAACTCTCTTCCAAATTTAAGGAAACAAACTAATGATTCCTTATTTCATACCTCATGGTGATGCCCTCTACACCCGCGCAAAAACATCTGCTACTGGAGTAAAATCTGATGTGATCTGCTGTGAGAAGAGACATCGACACTTGGGTCAGTTTGGCTACTAGCAGAAGATTAACAGGAACCGCACGTCCCATATGTGGCTTTCAAAATGCTGTTTCAAAACACCACAATGGCTTCAGGTCCCAAACCCTGAACGTGAGAACCAGAGGACCAAGAGGCAGATCCTCAATGGCACTAATTGGAGCTCTTGCCAGAGGCTGCAGCCAACAAGATCTCTGGAGCTCTTCAGGACCTTTAGTAGGGACCTACTTAAAATCACGGTTTTGTGATTTTCACAGAAACTGTGAAAACTGGCGATCTCTGCGAAAAATGGTATTGGCTGCGATTTCCCATGGAATCAATCCCCCCCAAAAACGCTTACCTGAATACAAAGATAGATGTAGATTCAATACTTAGATTTATAATAATAGGGTAATTTATATGGTATTTCCACAGAATTTGCTATTTAATTACGTGGTTTTTGCCTCTAGTCAATCAGCAGCGAGGGATGGGGCTGCTGGGACCCCACGCCCAATCAGCGGCAAGGGGAAGAACCATCATTAAATGTCTGCAAACTCAGCTCAACAAAACCTTTGGTCTTGCCCTGATTTTCATAGATTCGTAGATGTAGGGTCAGAAAGGACTTAAGTAGATCATCAAGTCCGACCCCCGATTTAAGTAGGTCCCTCCTCATTAGGCACCAACCACAATTCAGAGCAACCAGAAGACTGCTCTAATTCATGCTCACTTATGACCAGTTGCTTAGGTGCTGTGATCCAGGTGAAGGATTAGTGGATGGAGAGAGAATAGTACAGAGATGCTTAAGCTTCTTGCTGGCCCAGGGAATTCCTTATGCCAGGTGAACCTTCAAAATGCTCAATGGGGGAAGCTTTTTGGACACGTGGCTCCTAATGTTAATAGTCACCCACTTGATGTGCTCCTGCTAAACTGCAGCCACCTTTGGAATTAGGGTTTGAAGCAGGATGAGATGCTTAATTGAAATGCAAAACAACCTGTGTTTTGCAGCAGGGAAATAAGGAGTTATTCAGCTCCCTATTCTGGATTTCTAATCCAACTTCTGCTTTTTTTTTTGGTTTTGGTTAAAGCAGTAGGAATGCCTAGTACAAATGAAATCAAGTGTCTGACATAATCAGAGGGTTCCAGCGATACAATGGACAAGTGCTGGCTCTGTTTAGAAACTGCATCAAACTGCAGACTGTGCAGATGCAATCCAAGGCTTCACAAAACAAATCACCTTTGAAGAACGGAAATGGGACTGGGATATTACACTCCTAAAAAAAAAAAAAAAAAATCGGCAGAACCTAATATAGGCAGCGATAACACCACGAAGATAAGAACAGCGTGTGCTAAATGTCATAGCAACTGCTGAATGCAAAAGTGGAGTAATTTAGTAGCAGAACACAGCTCATGAGAGGAAAGAAATGGGATGAGATATAATGCACTTTCCCGAGAGCAGCGCTGGACATGTGCCGATAACCAAGCCACAGAGAGATCTGACTGGTACACAGCCAGCACTGGACTATGGCGGCCCCATGACATCTGTTCTGTCCTGCTTGGCAGCAGGGACTTCTGGTGTGGTCTGGGGACAGTGGAAGCACGCCCAGATCATACAGTTCTGAAATAGTCTATTCTCTTGGGGCCTGTCAGAGGCCCAGAGACATGAGGATTCATAACCCTTTGTTTAAAAAAACAAAACCAAACCAAAAAACTCCAACTTTTAACTATCTTTGGATGTAGGTGTAAACATTCTCACCATCTTAGCAACTTCCCAGGCCTCTTGGGCATACGCATCGGCTCTTGATGACACCTTCTGGCAGTTGCTGTATAAAGACACTTCCTTCATTCGTGTCAGCGTTGCTTGCTTTTGATTTTAATAAACATCCCCTTGTTCTTGTGTTACGTGAGCTGGGGTCAAGGTATTGTTGGCCAGGGAGATCTGGCTAAAGACCAAATCTTCCAGAGGAGACCAGGCACATTCATGCCGTGTCCATCTGCACTCCTTTTCAACGTGGCCTTTCTACCACAAGCAAGATGCTGAAAACATCGACACGTTCCAGTCTAGCCAGAAAAAAAGTCCCAAGCAACCAACCCTTTCTCCAACAAAAACAGCCCCAAACAAAATCTTAAACAAATCAAGTAAAAAAATAAAAAGAAGAAAGGAACCTGCAATAAAAAGCAAATTATTTTATTTTATAACATCCTACATCAAAAATAGATTTTATTCCAAAAAGGAGCAATGTCAAAGACCCTTAAAGTCCACAAAGGTCTTTGCTACTGCAATCAATTTGATGTAGAAGACTATCAGTTACTACAGCGAGGGGCAGTGATACATGCCTCTAAGAGAAGCACAACGGCCGGGTCCAGACGAATGCAGCAGTGCGGTATGTGGCACCGCAGACATGTCTGCAGCGCCCCACACTGCACGTTCAGCCGTTCTCCCTGCTGCAAGGGGGCAGCGCAAGGAGGTAGGCTGACCCCTGGATATCCATGGGTCACAAAATCCTACAGAAAGAAAAAAAAAAAGCAGAGTGGCACATGTAGGGTCAGCGTGTGTCTCTCAAAACGGGAGCCTGGCCAGCTAGAGCCATGCTCCACTGCCGGCCAGGCTCCATGCTGCAGGATCACTGCTGCTGCAGCCCTGGGAGGCCCCCAGGTAAGGCTGCTGGGGCCTCCCCTACCACACCCAGGGTAACTTGCCACGCGCCAGAGCACGTGGCATGGGCATTCCCCAGGGACAGCAGCGGCACAAGATGCACAGCCACTCCTTGTCCCCGGGGAACCAAACATCCATGCATGTGTGGTTGCGGCCTATGAAGTTAGGTGAACAGGGGTACCGGATGCACCTTCTCTACGCCATTCGTTATTTCATACCTCCAGAGCACCTCACCTTTTCTTCTGAAGGCCACAAACACACCATACTGATCCCTTTCTGCAAGAGGAGGGCATTGTAGTACTGATCACAAAGTTCTCCTACTCCCTTCATTACCCTCCGTTTGTAGTTGCTTCTCCTTGGAAATCATTTCATATGACAGGTTATTTTAGCGCAGTTGCTGTCATGGACGATGACAAAACTATACAATAAAGCTAATGGATCTGTAAGCAGCAAAGTCATTTATGAGACTCTCCACTGGGCCTCAGCTCAAAGCTGCTGTTCAATGTGGGTGCGGGTAATCTAAACACAACTCACTTGACTCTAAATATTTAAAGTGGATGGTAAATCTCAGAACGATAATGAATTTGATATTTAGTCACTAGGTTCTATTGCTTTAAGCAAACAGTGCTCCAGCAGGCATCAGACAACTTGTCAAATGAGCTTTTAATTATTACAGGAGAAAAACAGCCACACTGGAATTCATACCAAAGGAAATCTGGGATCGTCCATCTCGGCGGCATGACACTAACGGAATAAACATTTAATGAAAAGGAAGAAAATCCTGCCACTCTAACACTCCCAGGTGCCATATCCTATTTAGAAACCTTGTCCTTTTATGGGTAAACCGGACCTCTGATTAGCTTAGGCAAGCAGCCTTCGCATTTCTGTCGGACTGAGCCTCAGGCTTTTTGTGCTTTTGTTTTGTTTACTGGACCAACTGCATAGTTGGGGGAGATGTTAGACAAGGTCTCAGGCACAGAGAAGGGCATTTGATGCCTGGAAGCTTGTCTAATGTCTCTCCTAGCTGTCCAGTTAATTTAATAAAAAATCCTCAAAAAACCCCAAACCCTTGCATATTTCTTGCTTATTTGCAAGGCACTCTTGCAAAATCCTTGCATATTTCCGGGACCATCACAGCTATTAACAGCACTCCAGCCCCCCCAACAGACTCATACAGCTGCCCGACTAAAGCCAAAGATACTGTCCACCTTCAATTCCCAGCGAGGATAATCGGAGCTGAGAGCAGCACTGGAACAAGACGCCTGTCATAACGCCGCTCCACCCAGATCTACTTTGGCTCCCAAAGCTAGAGCGGGAACCAGAGCATTTTGAGAAGCACTCGCTCTTCGTGAGATCCGCTCCTCCTAACAACTCCCCCAAGTCAGTGTGCGCATCGATGTGGTAGTGAAGAGGACTGTGGGGCTTAGCTGACAGCCCGGCACAGCTTATGTATTTTTGCAGTTGCGTGAACCGAATGATACGGAGCGCCCATCCGCCCTGGCAAAGGGAATCAGAGAGGCACCTATACCAATTAAATCTCCAAAAATCCCAGGAGCTATAGGAGTCCGGCCTTGCTGACACTGGATAAAACACCCTAAGACTGGCGAGTTGGGAGGCAGTCTTTCTCTGAGGTCATTGCTGGTCAACAGCACCCTGTGCTTCAAAGGCATCAAGGGAAGAGACAAATCCAATTTTTTAATTGCTGCTGGTGATTAAAACTCCTACAGCCCCTGTTACAAGAGCTGGGCTGCTGCCATTAGTGACAAAGACAGCATTCTCACTTGGCTAATTACACACTGCTGCCCTAAATTCCCAGGCTGCATCACTTGAACATAGCATTTTTTATGCCCTATCAATCCTTGGGGCAAGCGTGATTTTCAGCCCTGATGATGATACACAGGTCAACAAATTAAATGAAATAGTTGGCACCTGTTGTATTCCACTCCAGAGGCAGCTGGAGTGGCCCCCAAGTGTTTTGTGGCCCCTTGGGATGAAAGGTGGGATGTAGGAAATGGAAGCTCAGGTGCTGGGTCTTCTTCCTACATGTCCAAAACCACTGCATCTTTCTTCTTCTTATGCTTTCAAGAAGTCTTCTGAAGCACCACATTTCAAAGGTCTCAATTTGCTTTTCCAGTGCCCTAGTGAGTGTCCAGGTCTCGCAGCCACACAGAGTTGTTGAAATGACAACAGTAAGTGGAGTTTTGTTTTCATTGTGATACTGCCGTTTTGGCTAGAGCGTGGTGCTAACAATGCCAAGGTTGCAGGTTTGATCGTTGTAAGGGACACTGAGGGAACTGGATTGATTTAGTCTGGAGAAGAGGAGACTGAATAGCAGCCTTCAACTCCCTGCAGGGAGGCTGCAAAGAGGACGGAGCTGGACTCTTCTCAGTGGTGGTGAATGACAGAACAAGGAGCAATGGGCTCAAGTTGCAGCAAGGGAAGTTTAAGTTAAATATTAGGGAAAACTCTCTCACTAGGAGGATAGTAAAGCACTGATACAGGCTCCCCAGAGAGGTGGTGGAGTCTCTATCCTTGGGGGCTTTAAGACCCAGCTAGATGAAGTCTTGTCTGGGATGATGTAGCTGGAGCTGGTCCTACTTGGAGCAGGGAGTTGGACTAGATGTGACCTCCTGAGGTCCCTTCAACCCTCATTTTCCATGATTCTAAGACACAAGACCTAGGACTTGATCTCGAGGTCCCTTCCAGCCCTACCTCTCTACCATTTTTTATGTAGAAGGGTTTCCCTCTTCTCCCTTGTTTCTCAACCTAAAGTACAAGGCCTTTCTTTGCAACAGCAGGAGGGCAACTTAGTTTTGAAAAACTGAGTCCTGTACTCAGGAGGGGTTGGTTCATGGTTTGATGCACAGCTTGTGTGCGCCTTTAACAACGGAGTAGGCAAGCACTTGTCTAGGATGGCTTTCTATGATTCTCTGAAGAACTTCAGTCCCCACAAAATCCTAAAAGCTCTACCCAACATCCAGCATCTTAGGCAAGAGATGTAGGTGACCGCACGCCTACTGGAGCTATGCATCAGATCTCAGAGTTTCACTAGTGAACAAACGTCTGGCCTCACATCCAGCCAGTCTTGTGAGCAAGCAGAGTATTCCCCCTGCACATATGCTGTGATCTCTACTTGCAGGATCAGGATTTTATCTACCATTTCTGATGGCTTTGCCATGGATGACTGGACAGTGTGCCTTTTACAGTCCATCTGTTTTGAAACCATCCAAATCACCAGCTATGCTGGGCCTCAGTGAGTAAAAGCAAGTCTTGCACCTCTGGGCTGCAGTCTATCAGCCAACAGTTTAATACACCCAGTGGGATATACCTATCAAGAGAGGACGCTTTCACTTGATCAGAATTCATTTCAACTCTCTCTATCCAGAGGTAAGCAGTTTAAAAGGAGACCAAGGACTTCCTGAAGTGAGGCTAAGAACTGCCAGCTGTTCAAGGCACCCTGCAGTTTTGTAGTCCATTCCTTCCAGATCTAATTCTACATGAAGAGCTCTCTGACCATTGCAGAGTTAACTGAAGACAACCCCCTGAATCAGCAAATCGAGGAGCAAATATTAGACTGAAGAACAGGGTTAGTCCTTTACAGCAATTATTAATAATTCATTGTGTGTTTACCCAGTGGCCACCCACCATCACAAGTTCTGTACCGCAGGCTTTCTGACCTTATCCCCTTCAGTTCCTAGTCGTGGCCGCCTTTCCACTTGTGCTGTCAGCACGGAAAGAGCTCAGATTTAAAAGCTTTGTTAAGAAAATGCCGCTACGGTCATTATAACAGGATGGGGTATCGGCACTGATGTAGACAGACTTTAATGCTTACAGGAAGAGCAGCTTTTCCTTTGCACTTAAGGTTGTCTGATGAAAGCTGTGTTTTCTCCACTGGATGACAGAACCCTTTGGCACCTAGTACTTTTCCCGGAGATAGTAACACACCCTGCACTCAACTCACCTCTACGGCTTCTTTTCAATAAACAAAACGGACTGAGCTCTTCAAGCCTTTCACTGTCAGGCATATTTTCAGCCTTTGATCAAGAGCCCCAGAATTATTCAGAGCTCCCCATCTCTTACAGTGGGAATGCCTGAACCATCAAATGGATGCAGCTAAGCACCATCCCTCCCCCAGTACTGTAATACAGAGGTCAAACCACCTCCATACCCTTTCCACACAGGCATCCAAGAATCACGAGTCCCTCTTGCTACAGCATTGCACAGGGGGATGATGTGTTGCTTGGTGGCATCCACCAAAGCCTTTTTTGGAGTCCCTTGTTTCTGGGGGACAGTCCCTTATTTTGTAGATGTGACCCCGAGCAAGATGCACGCAGCGATGTGCTGGTAGGGAGTAGAGCAAAGATAAAAGAAGAACTGTCCATTATCCTACGTTAGCCCACCGCCCAGGGCAAGCAGCTGGCTAGGTGCTACCAGATACATGAAAGAAAAGAAATACAAAAAAAGGAAAACAAAATGGAAGGGAGAGACGAGAGGGAAAATGTGACAGCTACCACACAAGCCCACCAGATTTACCTTCCTTCATTCAAAACACAGCTCCCAGAGCCCCACCAGCAGCACTGAGGGAGTAGGACAAGGCAGGGGCCCCCACCCAGACCCCATTAGTCAGTGCTCTGCGAGGACTCAGTTCCTGGTTTCCATGCAGTCTAACAGGTCTTCTCAACCAGCCTGCCCTGCCCTGTTCCTCATGGAAGATCAGTCTAATTTGCACCTGTCCCGTGGACGAGAGAGCTGGGTCAACTAGAGAACATCTCTCCTGCCCGGTCACAGGGCAGCTCCGATCCACAATGGAGACAATAACCAGTTTGCTTTGAGGCTAGAGGCTGACCTCAGTGTTGTGCCCTGTGGCCTGCGCTGTCGTTCCAGCTAGTAGAAAGGTGGGACTACACACCTGGCCATGCCTTAGGCAGGCATTAAGAAACGCCATCCTGTTAAATATGTAGGTGCAGCTCCCGGTTTTGTGCAAATTACCTCAGTGACCTTTGGTAGGGTCAGGTATGGGTCCACCTATGCACATCTCAGCTCTGAGTCTGCACTGAGTGCATTTCCTTATAGGGCAGGGGATCTTCAGCATTACTCACAGAGAGGAGGCCCAAACAGCACCGTGTCCAGGGCTTTCAGCTGCAGCTTCTGCCTGTGGCTCCGGTCAGTCATCTTCAATACTGTCCCCATCATGGTGGCGTTGTTGATCGCTAGCCTGCAAGGAAGAAAAGGCAAGCAGTTACATAATGGTCTGGAAAAGAGCGAGAGCTCTGCAGGGAGAAACAACCGGAGCCAGGGCACTTTCCCCTCAGGCGTCGGTGAACGGAAGGCCGCTACAGGACTCGCTGTAATGAAAAACAGCTTCCCAGGCCTCCAGGAGGACATTGATTCAAGCGTCAGACAAATACAAATTAAAGTTTTCATTCCGTTTAACCTGGAAACCAAAGGTCGCCTCTCCCGATGCACCCATCTCTCCCCATGGAGCTGCACTGTCCATCGGTTGCTTTCTCGGACCCACGTGACTGTTCGCTGGCCCCTGTCCTGTGCACTGCCCAGAAAGAGCACATCACCCAGGGGGTGGAAACCATCATCAGGCCAGGGCACGCAGGCCTGGAGAGCAGTGGTTCCAGGTAAAACTTATCTTGCCACAAAAGCCTTGTTTAATTGCTGGTTATGCCCCCTCCTCCTCCTCCACGCCCCGTGTCAGAGAAAATAACATCAGGCCAAAGGGCAGCACTGAGCTCCTGCCAAGCTGCTAGGGCCTCCCCAAATTAAAGACTAAGCCATCCTGTTATGCAAGGAGATTCAGCCACTCTTGCTTGTTATTAGGATTATCACAAAAATCATAGAGCAGTGGGACTGGAAGGGACTTGCAGAGGTCATCTCTAGTCCAACCCCTGCCGGAAGCAGGATCAGCCCTGTCCAAACCAGCCCAGACGCATCTATAGTTTAACCTCTTAGCAAAACTACACAGTTCACCCTGACACTGCACCAGACATCACATCCGAACCTGCCGCAGGGAAAGCAGGGGGACCACAGCAGACAATATCCTGCTTCCGTAAAGGGTTGGCAATATGTGCTCAAAAGATCCCGGGTAGACGGTTATATAGAAAACCAAACCAAACCAAACCAGGATCAGGGTATACTTCTGCAGAACACTGAAGATGCACATGATGGCAGATCCTCCTTGCTTAGAAGAGCTCACACTTTAAAAGCAGTGGCGCTTAATCATTTTAGACTTAAGGTCCACCCCCCCCGGAAAATGTGAACTCTTAGTTTTCACTTGTTTTTTCTGACTGCCAAAAAAATAGCAGAGCAATTCTTCTGCTGCAAAGATCTCCAAAAGACCACAACAGGGCAGAATGTTTTTCACACTATGAATTTCTATTTGAAATCTCTGAATTTAATCTTGTGAATCACGCTTGCAAACCGAACAGAGCTAATGCTGTGTGACATGGAACAGCACCCTTGAAAGGATCTCAAGGCACCCCAGGGTGCTGTGGTACCGTGCGTGAGAATCACTGCTCTAAAGGGACTGGGCCAGAGAAGAGTTGGGGGAAGCTGCAGGGAGGATTACACACACGTGACAGCTGGGGAGCCAACACAGACTCAGGGACTAGTCCACAATCAAGGAGGTGGCTGGTCAGGAACTGGACCCAAGCCAGCTTGGTCCTAACCCAGGGCTGTATCCACAAGACTGCACTTTCTGCATGCACAGAGATGCATCCCCCAAGCCCATGTAACAGGGTTCATATGGTAGCTAAGCAAGGCAAAGCTTGTGTTGGCCCTCTGCATGGAGGCAAACAACCAACCCCACCACGAAATCCTGTAACATCCGTTGCTCTCATGCACATACAGCCAACAGGGAAGTAAGAAAATGGAGCTGGCACTGACCTGGGCATCGCGTGTCCACTAAGCTGCAGCTTCCTGAAGGTATCTTCGTACTGCGGTAGCTCTACATAGGTAATGAGCCATTGCACCACCTCGTCGACCGTCCAGTTATACACTGTAGGGAGGTCAAAGACAAGCTGCTTAACGCTTTTAGTGTACAACAGGCCTCCAATCTGCTGAAAGCCCTGGCGCATCAGCTGGCATCACCACACCAGATGCACCCCTGCCTTCTGCCCCTAGTGAAGATAAAGTCTTTGAAGGGTTAAAACCCCCAGTGCTGAATGGCTGCACACATCAGAACAACACATTTCCCAGAAATGGCCAAAAGCTGCACTAGGACATGCTGGGATGCGCCAGGCCAGTGATTCTCAACCTTGTTGACTCAAGGCCCCTCTGGGAAAATGCCAGCTCTGAGCTTTCACTCTTTTTTCACTATGGAAAAATATTAGAGCAATTCTTCTGTTGCAAAGCCCACAGCTGGGCTGAATGGTTCCCTGTGGATTCCTTCTGGAAATCTGTGGGTGAATCACATGTAGGCATTTGTGCTAATATTGTGCATTCTGTATCACCCTTAAAAGGATCTTGCAACACCTTGGCTATGCACGGCCTGTCCTGCATACATCACTAAACACAAACAGGCAAGTATCACTTTTCCCAAAAATAGCCTCAGGCAAGACGTCTCTGAGACGGATGACTTTGCATGGCAATAGCACCGTGCAGGAAGACTACAATGCTGACATCATAGAAGCTCGCAGAAAAAGCCTTGTAAGAATTTGCTCCCTGCGTTTCCAAAACCACATCCCTACAATCCCTCACTTTCCAACAAGACACAACCGCTGTTGCTACGCGCCTGAAACACAGGCGGGTGCCACTCCATGACTCACGGACTCCTCCAGGGCAGAAGAGCCCCAGAGACAGCGGCAATCCCTATATACCCTGCTGCCGCCTCGGCCCAGCAATTCATCTACGCAGACTGGTGCGCAGGGAGAGAAAACGTTTTTTTTCAGAAATGGCAAGAAAATGACCCATGAACAGATTATCTGGAATGAAACAAAAGAGTGCTTTTCTCCATGCTGCCCTGAGATACCCTGCATGGCTTTGGGGCCCACATTTAGGAACAGCTCCTACTTTCAGGCACCTAAAGAAGAAATGAGGTTTCTGTCTTGCCCCTGATTTTTGCTTGACCACAGCAATGCGACTAAAATACCTAAAAAAAATCCTTAAGCAATAAGGCCATTCATGTAAATGGGGGGTTTCTGTCATGCTCTGATGGCTACAAACAGGTACTGCAATTGCACATCCGTGTCCACTGTCCCAGGATGAATCCTAAAAGGTTCACAGAATAAGAAGTGCTAGCAGCTTATCCCAGGACATAGCAAAGTGCGTCTGCATAGGCATCCCAGGACCAGCAGTGTATTCAGCTGCTCACTAACCCTCAATTAGAAGGGAGATGTGTGTACACACAAATCCCAGATCGTTTTTGTTCTGGGACAAACAGGCACAATGTGAACCATGGACAAATGTAACATCTGTTCCTAGCCAACATACCATACCTGCTGTCACCTGTGCCAGATGTGTGGGGCATAACTCTACCTCTCCAAGCGGCATTCAAGAAAACCAGAGCACGCTCTGTTGAAGTGCACAGCCTTGGGATGAAAAAGGGACTTAACTAGAACATGCCCTTGTCCAAACTCGGTGCAAATGGTGCCAATTAACTACAGGAACGGCCTCTGCTGAGCTTATGACTCATTAAGGCCGGTTTCTTTGTTTCTCAGACTATCTTATTTCTCTAATTGCAGTTTACAAATTGGGAGGAGCCATTTTAGATCAAGATTGCTTTAAAACCCCTGATACTGGCAGCTCCTAATCGGGTTCGCCAATTATACAGTGAAATAGGAGGCAATTAGGTTACTATACAAAATAGACAGTGGGGCCTAAACTTCCTAGTACTGCAGTGGTTTATGCCTCTAGTCTAACCAACACACAGATAACCAGAGTCTGTTATGAGCAACAGGAAAAAATTAGGAGCAGTGGCATGTTATGCAGGTGGACAAATTATGCATATACCCAATACACACTGTACAGATCATTTAAATAAGGCCTTCTATTTGATGTGCAGCCATTTGTTTGCTTGGTTGCAACTACTGCACAATCCAGGACACTTCTCAGATGCATACACTATGCTTTTAAATTTCTCTGGATGTCGAAATCAGTCATCACTGCTTTAAAAGAGGGAATTCGATAGATTTGACCTTGCTAACATCAGCTATCAACTGCACCCCAGCTCCTTGACTTAGCATAGATGCATGAGAATATGACAGCATCGTCCACGCTATCCAGATGAACTCCTCTGCGTGGGCAGAAGTCGTGATGTGGTAGGAGCTGGTTGTCTGACAAAAGTTAGCAGAGGAGTGCTGGGTATAAGCAGAGCGTAATCTCCTAGGCCAGAAAAAACACACTGGTCAGAGATAACCCTTTCTGGCATTAAACTGGATGAAACTCCACATGACAGAAGCCAGACAGTGGCCATAAAGCCTCCCCTTCACATCTGGCAAGCGTCAAATGAGAACACACCCATGGGACTTGGACATTACACTCGGCTCTTCCAAACCTAGGTGTTAAACACCAAAACAGCTTCTCACCCCTGCCAGCAAACAGTTCAAGGGCTGGGTGGAGGTGATAAAACCCAATGAAAGTTTCTTTGTAAAACACCTCGAGGTAAAACCCACGAGGCTGAAGTGAGCTCTGTTGTCAAGGAGTTACAAGCAAAATCCGTTCTGATTTCCAGCTTTTATTTGTGCACCACTTCAATGCGTGAGCCCGTCAGGAACGAGCATCTCTTGTCATCCAAGGAAAGGAAGTGTGGCCCGGGGGACTTAAGGCCCTCTGTAAGCAAGGCTGGCTTTACAACAGGTGCCCCCACTAACTCCTGGGTCTGTGCCCAGCTGAAAAGCCCTTGCTCTGAATCTGAAGATATCCAGGGAGTGTGGCAACTGCTCAAGGACAAGGGCCAAGGACATGTAATGTGGCCCCCGATTTATCTAGCTGAGGAGGGCTTTCCTCTGCCTTCATGTCCCAGGCTGCTAACACCTGCCTGCCTGGTGCATGTTTGCACGCAGGTTTCCTCAGAAGCCGCCTGCCTTCGTCTTTCCTCATAGCATTAAGGACTGGGAAGTTTCTTTGAGAAATAGCCTGCCAGCCTCCAGAAATGCTGGAGCACGACAGGGAACTCGCGCTGACCAGCTGCCCGGTATGTGCACGCTGCTTGGGGAGAAAGCAGGGCAAGGGTTTGCACAGCAAGCCCAGGTCAGGTTTTCCTACTGGAGAGGTAGCAGCATAAAACTGCAGCTTTTACTCTAAAAGCCCGTTCTGTGCTTCTTATTTTATTGACAGAAACATAGTCTTTCCTCTGACTAGTTCTGCAGAGGTGTAGATAGCCACAGTTGCCTGAAGTCAAGTAGAAGGCAGAGCAGATTTGCACTTTACGGACTAACCAAGTAGTATATACAGCTGAAGCATCTGATGAAGGGAGCTTCAGCTGATGAAAGCTTGTTTTATATACACATCTATTTTGGATACTCTGTAAGGTGCAAATCTATCCTGGCTTCTAGTCCAAAACAGCCAACACCATTGTAGGATACTGAACAAGAGCCTGCCCATTAAACCAAGAATAAACATCCCAATGACAAAGCCTTAATTTTCGGTGACAATCTGAGGGACAGAAAACACAGTAATTTCAACCTCCGAGGCAGTAACTATGGGGATGGCAAACAGAAAAAAAAGTATTTCACTCGCAAACTGAGCAGCCTGTCACTGACTGACGCCTAAAGCAGGCTCCCACAGGGCCATTTCAAGTCACTTTTCAGGTGACAACTGCAGCAGGAAAGCACGGCCTCCTCTCCGCCCCTAACTCTGCTAAGTCTTCCGTGAATGCACCACTGAATTCAGCTGGAGTCCATGCTCGGAGAGATTAGACTCGGTTTGCACGCTAATCATATAACATGTTATTAAGTAAGGCATTTGGAATGGAGAGGCAGAAAAAACAAAGCTCTTGCTAAGCGATGTGGAAACAACACAGCAAGTGGAAAAATCTTGTAGCAGAAGCACATGAAGAAATGTTCCTCAGATGCGCTCCAGGAACAGCAAGCAAGCAAGCAAAGCAACCAAGCAATTAACGGACCTCTGAATGTCTCAGGATGCCCGTAATGGCTCTAGGGCTTATCGAATGGACATTATGATGGACTTTAGGCAATACCGTTTGTAAACATCGGTACAACAGAATAAATATTTCCAACATCGGGCTTTCCTCGAATGCACACAAGACAAAACAGGACCCATCAATGTCCTTCCAACTTTGAAGTGGTTTGGAAAAGTTTAAGCCACGCAATTTTTATGTGGTTGCAAGTCTAATCCTGGAAAAAAGGGATTTCAGAATCTGGCACGATATCACTTCATTTTCAAATAGAGACATGTATGCCGCTGCTGTCTTATTTAGTCCTGCTTTTTCTGTTTATTGGCACTGATCAGAAACTAGAATTTTCACTGACTTTTGAAAAAAATTTTAAACGGCCTAAAACTTCCCACACAAGCAGGGATTCTTACATTTTGGGTAGAACAAGCAAGGTGGCGTTTAGCTTTGACCCCTTCTAAATGTCTGCAGCTCCCCAAGCTGCCTGGAGGGAGTCTGGAAACCACGGGCAGAGGAGCCAGGGAAACATCAGGAACCCACCCAGTTTCTGCTGAAAGTTCAATCGAATGCTTTGGGATCTGCTGATGGAGGCACCCTCCACTGGAAAATTCCTCAGTACCACTAGTATTTTTGACACGCATCACTGCCTCATAGCACTTCTCAGGGAAAGCAGGAGCGCAGGGAATAGGTAAGGATTCTGGCCCCATCGAAGACAATTTTAGACTGTGGGAGGCAATAACGAACGGTGACAAATCTCAGAGCTATGTCGGAACAGGAGTCAGAGGAACTTGCTGAGGGCAGTAGAGGCAGCGCTTGGACGTTTTCCAGCTGACACTATCAGGATTGTTTGCAAGCTGGAAGTGTTTTCAGAATCTCTGAGTTGCAGGAATACCAGCCATTAGTGGCAAGCAAAAATGCCTTCTGCATTTATGGTAAATTTGAAGACAGTGGCCAACCTTCTGCTGTGAACCTCACCACAGACATCCATCCGTGCCTTTGGGACCACTCAGCTGGACTGCTATCAGGAGCACCACTCAGAAGTTTCATCTCATGCAAAAGGAGCTGTCTGCTTACTTAATGCCATCATCCTGGGGAATGTATAATGCATGCACATAGTCCAGAAGCAGTACTGACTTCCTACTGGTGTATATGAAAACATATTCTACAAGGAGATATTATTTATGCAGTTCAATGTGAAGTGTTTCAGCAATGGGGCGTTAACATTCCCCTTGAGAACCTACTCCACCACCTAATAGTATTCATATTTAGATGACTTCTTTAGGGTTCCTCTCAGAGCTATAACTGTCATGTTATTTGTCCTCTGGGACAGTTACTACAGTGCTGAATGCAACTATGCTGCTATTCTGTTTATCAACTCCATTTTCAACTTGACCATTTAATTAGCAAATGCTTTGAAGTAGAATAATTTAAACTGGAATATAAATTTTCCAAGTCAACTATTCCAGACATTTTATGTATGGGTGGAACACAGTCCTCCTCCTGTTACACTTCTGGTAAAGAGCAAGTCCAAGTCCATGCAAAAAGTGGAACCGATGCTCATCTTTTCTGCTGAAATGGCAAAACAAGACAGAGACTCGTGTGTTTAGGTAAGGAAATATTTACCTTCAGATATCTTCCAGGACTTCCAGAGATCTTCCACGCTAATGAGTTTGTCCTCTCCATGGAAGGTGCTGTGCTTAACTGTTGGGTCATGATAATTTAAGTCTTCCCTCAGGAACTACAAGAAAAACAGAAAGAGAGAGTTATTCACAGATCCACAGATATTAAGCAGAGAGAAGCAGATATTAAGGTAAGTGTGGATCACTTTAATCCTCTGGTCCGATCTCTTGCTTAACATGGGCCATAGATCAGCATCTGGGGCAACCCCATAACTTCTAGTGTTGATTGAAAAAGACTTCAAGTGATGGAGACTCTACCACATCCTTACTCACATTGTTCCAAAAATTAATTCCCTTCAGTGTTAAAAAAAAAAAAATTATTTTTTTATTTACAGTTTGAATTTGTCTAGCTTCAGGCTTACAATCACAGCATCATTTTTCGCTTTTCCTGAGACTTCTACCATTAAATAATCTCTTCCTTATGTATGTACCTGTAGCCAGCGATGGAATCCTCTCACAACCCTACGTCACTCACTAGACATGCTTTTCAGACTTCAAATTATTCTTGTAAGCTCTTTTCTGAATCCTCTCCCATTTGCAAGCCTTCCTTTTAAAAGGGTGGACATCAGAACTGGAACCAGCATCTAGCAAGTCTCCCTAATACTGAACAGAGTTAATACCTCCTCCTTGATCCTACTCTATTTCCCTGCTTGTATACAACCAAGGAATGCATGAAGTCTCTAATTATAGCACGGCACAAGGAATTCACAATCAACAAGGTATCCCATTTATTATCAACAAATCATAGAAAGTGAGGATGGAAAGGGATCTCAGGAGGTCACATCTAGTCCAAACCCCTGCTCCAAGCAGGACGAGCCCCAACTACATCACCCCAGCCAAGGCTTTCTGTAGCTGGGTCTTAAAAGCCTCTAAGGATGGAGGTTCAGTTTTTCTACATTTTCAAAATAAACTCCCTCCTTTTCTAAATGTGCCCAACCTTGTTTGTGGGACCTTGCAGTTGGCTTTACTAAAATGTGTGTTACTCAAAAAAAAAAAAAAAAAAAAAAAAAGAGCCCACCTCATCCAGATTAGTCCAATTCCCCTTGCTGTTACCAGCAAGTGATTTGTAACATGTAAATAATGAGCAACTGACTGCTCTACTCATGAACATTTAAAAATAGCCTGGTCAACAGAAGCAGTGAAGGAAGAAGATTTGATGCCCGTCTTTCCCTTGACATATTCTTTTCTGGTGACCATGGGAAACCTCATCCAGGGAGCAACAATTTGAGAATGAATGCAACCGAACCAAAAGGAGAACAATGATCTCTGATCAAAGGACGCCGGTGCGTTTTGAAGATACCGCTACAGTAGAGTCCTGCATCCAGGCCCACAACAAAATTAGACTACAGAGGCTAAATATGAATATCCTTTGTAATGCGCCTGGGGACTTCTCTTCCTGCAAATCAGGAAGTATCTAATAAGACATGGAAGAAAGGATTAAAAAAAACAAACAACAACCTAACTAGGACTCTTCAAAATGCAGCCTTTTCTTTCCTTTGGATCATCTTCCCCTAGGGATTCTACTACATATCACGGCAGGAGACAAACTACTTCAATGCAACAGGACAAAAATATACAGCAATTATGACCAGCTTTGACTAAAGTTCTGTGTCCCTTGATCCACGTCCCCTCAGATGCTGCAAAATGCCACTCTGGGATGCCAAGTGCTTCTCTACTAAAGCTTGAGGGTCAAGTTGCAAGCAGAATTTGCAGCTTTCCTCCAGAATGGCTGGTCCCTGGAGCCTCTTCCTAGCTGCATTTAAGAGTTCACATGGAACAGCTGGAAAATGTCGTCAAAAACGTCTTTGACTGCATGGGTAAAACTGGAAACCGAGGGCCCAAGTGTGCACAGGCACAAGCGTGTGCCCGCGAATGGTGTCAGCAGGCAGTGCTTGACTACATATGCTGTTGTGCCCCCAACTGACAGCAGAAAAGTAAGTGGTGGGACCAATGGCAACCCATCCATCAAACACACACAAGAAATAGTCATATATGTTATCAAGTCCTTGCAGCTGGGCAATGTGACTGCTTAAAGCACAAGCTAGAGCGTGCTTAAAAAGGAGTCAGTAATTTTGTTCCTGATCTTCAGGAGTTTGATGTATAGAAAAACTTGCTTATTCTGAACTTAAATTCTGACCTTTTAAATTTAAATTCTGCATTTTAATTAAAGGAAACACTGGCACAATAAAAAGCTGACAAAAACGCAACGAAAATAAGTTAACAAGCAACAATACGTAGCTGTCACATAGCATGAACACAAATATAAAGCAAGGATATATACACCAGATAGCAGTGATTCAGATACAGTTTGGCCCAACTCATAATGCAGGCAAGGTAGATTTGCATGGCACAGACTAACTAAATCAGACATACATAGAAAGCACAAGCTTTCGCAAGCTGGAGCTCACTTCATCGGATGCTGTGAAAAGACATGCGTAGAGCAGTGTATAAAATGGTGTGGCTTGAATACAAACGGTAGGAAGGGAAGAAAAGTCGGGGAAGGGGGCTGTGCTGGGAGCAGCATATAAAGACCTAAAGGAACAAAGGAGTCACAAAAGCCAACCTAGACGCAAAAAAAAATAAAATAAATAAAATAAAGCTGAACATAACTAGCTTCATATTGTGCTTTGGGGTCCAGGTTTCAAATGCTGCACCTGTGCAGATAAGGTATTTACAAGTCATCCCCAGATCTTTCTCCCCTCTGTCATCCAAAGGGGCTAGATACCCTCTTCATCACCAAAAACATAAGAGCAAGAAGGACAAGAACAAGAAGCAATCTCCTAAGCCTTCAAGTCTGGTCCCTCCTACCATAATATCCACTCCCACTCAGGAACTAATTCAGATCCACCTTGAAAGCAGTCCTGTTCCCACCCGCTGGTCGGCTGTTCAGGAGTCCTAGTGCTCCAGCCTTCGCTCACTCGTGGCCACGTCATCCCCTTTTTCTGCTTTAGCTTAAATAAGTTGTCTTCCACCCTGGATGAAGCACTTATACAGTGATCAAATGGGCAAAAGAGCTGACAGGAACGCAGAGTGCTGTGCTTTCTCATCAGCACTGTCAAAGGCAACCAGATGCAAAGTATGAGGAGGGCTGGAAGGTGGCTAAGAGCCCGAGAAAGAGAGGGGAAACCCCGCAGAAATAGAAGGAACCAAAGGTCAGCAAAGAAAACCCTTACAAAATGGAAAGACTGCCTGAGGGAGAGAGACAGAGAAGACCGGGGCGCTTGTCTAGACCAGGAGGGGAGATGCGAGAGGTGTTCAAAATAACCAGTCCTACAGAAGAGGCAGACGGGGCTCTCCTACTGACCGCCTCGCAACACGGAAGGGTAAATGTCAAGTCCCTGCTTATCATTTACATTTACCGAGGGCACAGTTCACAATCACAAGACCATTTTAAAGCTGAGAGCTCAGCAGGGACCACAGAAGCAGCAGACATTTATACAGATAAGAAAATACTGTGTTTGTATAAGGATTTAAAAAAAATCCCTGAAGAGATGTAAATCCTATTCATCACTCCCCAGCAACAAGACAAACACTAATTGCTGGCTTAGGAAGAGGATCCTGGGGGGGGCAGGTTTGATGCAGGCATTCAGGCATCTTTGTCCTAAATGTCTGGGCCTGTTGCTGTTGGCAACAAGACACTGGACCAGAGAAGCCAGGGGTTTGATCCAGTATGGTAATTCCAGCAGTTACTCCCTACGCACCTAAGCCTTCGCCCCAAGCCTATAGAGTCAGTGTGGCGAACAGCCTCATCCTGACACTAGGAGGCAAAACTCATGCTGGCCTCAATGGACAGGTCAATACTTTAAGGACACCTCAATGCAGGACGCTCCTCAGCGGACCTGCAACAACTGAGACACGCAGAAATAAGAGGGGACAATTGATCTTTCTGAACAATTTTGCAGACAAAGGAGCCAACCCAACCCAAACGTGTCCAACAGCATGGTCTTCCTTTACCCCTGCTCCACCACGCGTGACTCATCCTCAAATCCGCGCTCCGGCTTCCTTTGCTCTTCTTATGAAATTCAGGCCCCTCTTTTCACCTTCCAAGCAGGCAACATCCACTGGCATTTTTGTCACGGCCTATTCCAAAACGCCGTTTCTCCCTCTGACGCTCCAGAGGCTGGCTTTCCAGCCACTCCATCTCCTCTGCCCGTGCACATCTTTGAGCGTGTTTTCAGGTAGCTCCACACTGCCAGCACACTCTTCCCACTCTAATAGACCAGGATTCCTCTTTTCCTCATAAAGAATCACAGTAAGAAAATAGTGGTTCCAAGCAATGACATGGATGGGATGGGAAAAGGCACAGGAGAGGAAGGATGGAGAGGCCAGTGGCTGTCCTTATTTGTTATTTTAATGACTCCTGCTTCTTCCAGCAGTGTTAGGGTCTCTCAAAGGGGTTGTGCTTAAGCCCAATTTTGTAAAGAAAAAAATGAAACGGGTCCAGTTCGGGGGCTTAAAAGGGCACCGGGGCTCAGAAGAGCCTTGTTAATGAACACAGGAGCATTATTCAAGGTGTCACAGCAGGCAGCTTGCATTTTGCACATACACCTGGCATTTAAGTGTGCCCTTGGTCACACATTTTGGAAAGCAAAATCCCTTATCGCAAGTTCCTCGAAGTGATTTAAGTCTTCCTATTTTCAAACGCATCAAGTGCTGATGCTGCAGCCGTAAAAGCAAGCCTGCATCCCCTCTACAACTGCCTAGCGGTACTGCAGGTCATGGCTCTGAAGCACCTCTCCAGCAGCTGCTCAGGAGAGACCAGACAGAGTTCAATTAAGCAAAAGCCGGAAAGTAATAAAAACTGAACACGACCACGTGACATCAGCCCCTTGCTCCCATTCTTTCCAGCAGTGCTCTTATGATGATCAATCTCACAGCACACCAAGCTGCCACTTCGTCCACAGAGAAATATATTGAAGTGAATAAATGGAAAATTGTTCCAAAGAAGGGAGCAAAGCAAATTAAAAAAAACAAAACACAAAACCAAAAACACACACAAGAGAAAAAACAGGCAAGCTTTGCTACTTCCCTCATCTTTGGCTTGTGACCTACATGGGGTATGGAGCAATGTCAGCTGGAGCTACCACAGAGCGCTGCTAAGAGTGGCTGTAAACTCCCACGGGGACCCAGGAGATCAGCTGTTGCGTTGTATATTTAGCTCGGGGAGTATGGAAAGGAAAAGGGATCTTTCAGCTTTCCTTAAACAGAGCGCTATCACAACAAACTTCCACCGTCCTCTCAGGAGAGGACAGTGTTGTGTGGGATAGGAACTTCTCCAAAGGAAGCAGAAAGCTGGATGCTTGGGGAGACGATGAGCTCCTCGGAGGAGCTCTCAGTCACCTACTTGCGCCCCCCGTGAAAGGAAGGGGCAACATTCAGGACCGCTTGCAAACAAACCTGCTGTTTGGAGGAGCTGAAGGGAGGTTACACAAAAAAGGAAAGTCACGGTGAAGTTTGTCTTTCTGCAGAAAAAGCCAGAGTGCAGAAGGTACGCTGCATGCACCGTGTTACAGCCTGCAACACATTTCAGCTGTTCGATAAACGTTCGTATGCCAAGAGCTCATACTTGATGACACCATATGCCATTAAAAAAAAAGAGCACAATTCCTGCAGCAATAAGCCCCACATCAGCATAGACGCATGCTCTCCTGAACTAATAGAGTCCATTCCTGTCTGTCCCAGGATACAGCATCATGCAGGAAACAGCATCTTTATTACCCATCACAGAAAATGAGTGGAAAGGGACCACAGGAGGTCACATCTAGTCCAATTCCCTGCCCACTGTCCATTCATCCAACCCATACTTCCTCAGCTTGCTTGCAAGAATGCTTTGGGACATGGTATCAAAAGCCTTGCTACCGGCATTACATTATTCCTATACGTACCAAGTTGCACCCACCGTTGTGGTTCACTGAAAGAATCTGGTCTGCCATGCAAGAGACCTGGGTTCGATTCCTGGACGCTGACATAACTACAGCTATCGAGACACCCAACATTTGGGCTCCGTCTGGCCTTTGGCCTCTGTCTCAATGGCCTCAAGGGGGGGATGGAAGGTCTGGGCAGCCTCCCCTCCTCCATACTCCTGCCTAGGCAAATGCGTCGAAGGTCTGGGTGACCTCTCACACATACACCATGATCTGGAAGGGATCGACGGTTGCCTGCTACCAGGATACAGCATCTTTACTACAGCACCATCTGCTTACTGCTCAAAAGCACACGTTTAATAGTAGCCCCTAGCATAGGAAACAGACTCTAAACGTTATGACAGCTTTACACTTCTCTTCTTCCTTCGTATGACATGTTAGGATTACACCAGTCACAGATTAATATCTAAATTTGAAAACCATTCGACTGCTTCAGGGCTAGCTGCATGGATCGATTTTAGATCACCGTTAAATGATCTAATTGGGCAATGGCTCACAACGGTTGCACCGTCTGGGGGAAAAAAAAAAAATATCGCACCGCAATCTCAACCCAGACTCTCTTTGATTCTCCATCTATGGAATAGGTGTCCACAATTTGCATGAAGTGTCCGGATGCGATTCAGGGAGAATCGAATCATTAAATCGGTAGGTCAAATCCTGGCTGGGGACTTGAGCTTTACATGAGTCATCAAAGCTTCAAAAATAATCTTGCAGCCCAAAGTAAAAACTGAAACAGATTGAAAGCAAGATTTCCCACTATAAGAAATGACCAAGACAAGCAGAAGAGCATCTTGCTAGAAGGCTGTTAACTGTCTCTCTTAAAGATGGCTGTGTCCAAACCTAGCTTGAACAAGGACTGTAAGAGAGAGTTGTAGCAGACCATTCAAAATGCCAAACTTGCAACAGGACTCCTCCGTGTACAAGGCATGTAGATCCCAGGGCCCGGAAGTAGCACGTCTCCTTTTGGAAGCAAATAGGTCTCAGAACGAGCAACTGGAGGATTTAGGCAATTTTAGGGAAATACCCACATCTCTGGAAAACTGGGAACTCTCTGAACAGCATGAGATTTCTGTAAGGGTTATAACACAGTGGTCAATCTTATCCAAAAGCATCAAAAACACCCTAAGTAGTTAAGTGGAGGCAAGCAACACGTTTTCCCTGAACTACAGCCCCACAGACATCGCTGCAACACTGACAGAAAAGTTCCCTTTGCAACTGAGAGTTTCAGAGAGATTTTTTTAAAAGAGAGGCCTTCAGATTTTGAAGCACACACAACTACATGGGGCTCTGTGAAATATGCACAATTATGAAGCTATTTATAAAACTGCATAACCTCATTAAACACAGGGCCCTACATTTTAAACAGGCGGACTGCCAAATCCTGTGACAAGCCCGTCTACCTCTCCATGAGGTCCTCAGCTATCCTGATAATCATAGAAATCATAGAGAATGAGGGCTGGCAGGGACCTCAGGAGCTCACATCTAGTCCAACCTCTTGCTCAAAACAGGATCAGCCCCATCTACATCATCCCAGCCAAGGCTTTGTTTACCCAAGTCTTCAAAACCTGCAAGGATGCAGATCCCACCACCCCCCTGGGTAACCTGTTCCAGGGCTTCACCACCCTCCTAGTGAGAAAGTTTTTCCTAATATCCAACCTCAACTTCCCTTGCTGCAACTGGAGCCCATTGCTCCTTGTCCTGTCATCTGCCCCCACTGAGACCAGTCCAGCTCCATCCTCTTTGCAACCCCACTGTAGGGATTTGAAGGCTGCTATCAAATCCCCTCTTGGTCTTCTCTTTTGCAGGCTAAATCAGCCCAGTTCCCTCAGCCTCTCCTCACAAGTCATGTCTTCCAGCCCCCAAATCATTCTCACTGCCCTTGGCTAGACTCTCTCCCATGTGCCCACATCCTTTCTGTAGTGGGGGGCCGGACACAGGACTCCAGTTGTGGCCTCCCCAGTGCAGAATAGAAGGGAAGAATTACTTAAAGGACGAAGAATCTCGGTTGGAGGTATTCTTTGGTGAGGACAGACCTGCAGCTGTTTCAGTGCATCGAGCTTGAACAGGAAACGCATCCCACAGGCTGAAATGTGTTCGGTTTAGTCACAAGACAAAGATGGCCTTAAAGCTGGAATCACCTTTTGACTGAACATGAAGATCAGAAATATAGGCTGGTAATTAGAGTGATTTTTCCCCCATGGGAAACAGGGTTCTCTCCTTGTAATTGGGGTCACAGATACCATCTTTTAACTTGATAAAAACTCACCTCCACACAAGAAAAGAGCAACAGCACTCTTTAAAAAAAAAAAAAAAAAAAAAGGTTTTTGGCTGTCAATAAATGGTCATCCCTCTTAAGTAGGGTTGGGGGGGGTTGGTTTGTTTTTTTGGGGTTTTTTGGTTTTTAAGAATCAGCCCCTTTAATCCAGAACAAAGTGCCCATTACATCTCACAAAGAGCTGCAATCTAAATAAACTCCCAAGGACTAATTCTCAGCCAAGCGAGAGGGTTGGGTTTCACTGGCACTCCCGAGAAAGCACATGCAGCAGCTGCCTGCTCTTCGCTTGTACATCATTTCAACTCCAGCCTGCTCAGAAACGAAGGAAGCCGAGGAATGATTACACCTGCTGAGCAAAACACCCAGATGGACAAACTTGAGGCCTTCTGCTCTTGCAGTGCCTCTGCTGACAGTATAAATGCTCCCTGAAAAAAAACCAGATACCTGGCTGAGCTCAGCTTTCCTAATTGTCCTGACCTCGACTTCCGTTGTCCAAGAAAGTAAGGCAGAAAGGCAACTGACTGCCAAAAGGGCCTTTCCAGCACCAGGGAAAGCCTGACAGCTGACCAGGAAGTCTCACCATGGCTGGGTAAGGAGTGTCCAAAAGTACTGACCCAGTCTACTTCTCCAGTAACAAGCAGCCACAGCTCACACATCTAATGGACTCATTCAGATTCACTTTCTAGCCAGCCTAAACAGAACGCAGAGTACATGAACATGACTGAGATAGAGGTCGCAAACAAGAGCTATTCCCAACATGCTCCTGCACTATCTTCAGCTTGTTCCCTCCAAACCCTACTGAGAGTTTCTGCATCCATCACTTGCGTCAGACGCACTGTTTCTTGGGTATGGGGAAGAATCTGCAGAACAGGGTCATGAGCTTGTGCGGCTGCTTTACTTCACCCGTGCGACCACAAACACTGCGTTCTCTTCCTGCCGCATAGCACAGGATGGCACGTCCCCAGGGAGCGTAGCAGACAACTGGACAGCAATTCCAGGCCCTGTTCTGAAGACGAAGTGCATCTGGCTGCAGAACAAGGCCGCTTCCTTTAAGCCTCTCTTTAGTACACCCTGCCTTGGGGCAGCCACTCACTTCCCCTGGCCTCCACTATTACATTCACTGTAGCACACGAGCTCCTGCTCCTGTTGCAGACGCTGGATGCTGTTTATGTAGATCACTGTGTTACCCTGGTTCCTTGAGATGAGCTCCTGACAGTTTTCCAGTTGCCTTTCTGCTGAACGCCAACACACAGGACTGGACTGGATGACCCAAGTTGTCCTTTCCAGTCCCCTGCATTCGCAAACAACTATCTACTAGATATTTTACTGGTCTCAAGTTGCAGCAAGGGAAGTTGAGTCACTTTGTCACCAGGAGGGTAGTTAACCCTGGAACAAGTTACCTAACGAGGTGGTGGAATCACCATCCTTGGAGGTTTTTAAGGATCAGCTCAACATGGGGATGATCTAGCTGGGGCTGGTCCTGTTTTGAGCAGAAGGTTGGACTCGATGCAACCTCCTGAAGTCCCTTCCAACCCTCATCTTCTACGATGGTATGATTTCATGATTAATGCTCAAATAGTCAATAATGCCACCCACACCGGCCCTTCCTACATACACAAAGTGAGCCCCAGCGTCCTATAACAAACCAGGACATGGAGTACGAAGTCCAATGGCCTCTGTAGGCCTCACTGGAGTACTGATTAATATTAGCATTCATTAATGCATATACAGCTCACATGAGGGCTTTGCTAGAGCACTGACTAAAGCAGGCCTCTCCAAAGGCTGACCTCACACCACCAGGACGCCTGTGAGACTCGACTTGACAAGACAGCGGGGTGTTTAAGGCAGATTGATAAGGGTGGTGCTAAAGAATTGAGAACACACCTGCTAGTAGCAGGAGGTCTGAGGCTTAGGGTAGTCTGGAAGAGGTGCTGGGGTTTATTGCATAAACCCGCAGACTTGTTTGATCCATGTGTAAAGAACTGAAATCTTTGGGATTTGTGTTAGACTTATGGGACGCAAGCAATTGTGAGTCGCACCTGTGCTTTACCACAAGCATTGGGGCTAACACCTTATAACCCTCTGGCCAAGTGCATGAGCTGGTGCTTTGTAGGTAATAAACCTGGCCGAGCTTTTGCCAGTGAACCAACCCATGCCGCCATTGCGTGTGTAACATCTGAGGACTCTGAAACAACACACACTGGCTACAGCACCAGCACCAGCAACACCTTGACAGAGAACTATGCTGACCAGGGGAGGACACAGAGAAACAGCCTCAAAACCTACCACGTGCCACAGAGAACAGGAGAAACCAAGGGTATCTGTACCCTTGGAACAGATATCTGGACCCTACTTGGGATCGAACCACGGCCTTTACTCCCGCTGACACGATACAATGGTGGAGAGAGACAGTTAGCTATGTTAGTTTGAAGTCAAGTAGAAAGCAGCGCAGATTTGTATTTTACAGGACTAACCACAGTAGATATACCTGTATCTACGCGTGCTGTAGACATCTCACAAGCTTTTGAGATAAAGCATTGGATGAAGTGAGCTTCGGCTCATGAAAGCTTGTGCTATATCTCTACTTTGGTTAACCTACGATAAGGTGTGTTGACATTGCTCTACTGGACTGTACCTACAATAATTTTCTATCACTTACAGAAACAAGGCATGCTTTGCCATTATGCTCATATTATTAGAATAACCTCAAAGGCTGGAAGAAGAACTGCTCTGTTACTGAGGCTTGAATTTGTAAATTCTTACGACCATTTAACAAACATCTTCAGCTACCAGTGATGAAAATATTACCTTCCATCAACTGTATATGTATAAAATCTTAGAATGATCATGAAGGCCTGAAAGATGCAGGACAAGTCAACAGGCAAGTCTAGCTTTAAGCAGATTAGTAGTGATCACAGGATTTGCAAGTTCTTCACAAAGAGCTACTGACAGTGACATTCCCTTGCAGTCTTCTCTGATGACAGTGACTTACGTCACCTACTTAGTTAGGTAAGGCCTGGCATACACTGCAACACTTACCTCTATCACTCAGTAAACAGAGACAGCAGTGCTTTGGCAGAGGCACAGCCATTGTTTTCAGAGCCAAGTATTTGCATAGAATAATACTTGCGCATACATGCAAATAATGCCAGCTATTCTAAAAGGGCCCCCCAACAAGTTAAACAGACCCAAAACACTGGCTGCCAGAGCAGTTACAAATTCATAGCCTTGATCACAACATGGGCCCCTGACCAGATGCTCTGAAAGAGAGAAAGAAATGAACATCTTACTCTGCTTTTATCAGTTTCTGAACCAAAAGACGTCAAGACCTAATCACTGACATGGTCTACTCCTTTTCAGAACGGACATCTGAGAGGAACAACCAGAACTAAATTCAGGGACTGACTTAAAAGGAAAGATTAAAAGGAGTTAAATGTACATAGCTTCAGTATGCAATGGACAGGAGTTCAAAACTCACCGTCACTGCCTGGCTCCCAGCTGCTTCTAACAATGCCGAAAGCGCCTCTTTCCGATTAGATGTAGAAGGCCACCCATTACTCAATATCTGTCAGTCACAGATTAGATTCATTCTGCATGGGAAGACCTGCCCGAGAACTCAGCTGTTGCAAGATGCAGCTGTCTGACAACATACTGGCGACTGACGCAGGAAGCATCATATTTTTCTCAAATCTTCTTCACATTGCACAGACTCCCACTTTGTCTCTGGGTGCAATTTAAAAGGATTGTTTATATGCAAGGAGCCTGATAGAGTTAAGCCGTGGATATGAGAGGCACTGCTCTCCATGCTTTACTTCAGCTAAGGTCAGCTAGGAAGCCAGAGGTGAGATTTGTGGGTCTGGAAGAGGACCTTCTCAGTGAAGTGTGCTAGGGACTCTTT
>NW_005842546.1:791771-794960 GCF_000455745.1 Alligator sinensis
CTGGTTATGCTGACAAAACCTGCATGTGTACTTTAAGGCTCATCTTTTTCCCCCGGGCCCCATCAGATGAGAAAGAAAGATCTGCATTTGAGTGTGCGCTCTCCCACCTTTTAAAAATAAATTGCCAAGTGCTTCCTACAAATGAATCTGGGAAGAGCAGAGTTTTGTTGTTTTTTTTCCAGCAGGAAAATAACTAAATCAGCCTTCAGACATGATAACCAACTCTCTGCCAGGGCTTCAGGGTTTCTGGAGTTCATTAGCAATGCTTCATCAGAAGTCATCCCAAGGAGTAAACTAAAGAAACTGCTTTATAAAACATCACATCCAAAATGCCTGCATCAGAGAGGAATGCCTGGGAAATACAATCCTTGTGTGGCTTCGGTGAGGAGCGAGGGACCTTTAAACACTATACAATGGCATGGCTCTGCATTGCAAAGACTGACTTTCCACTCTGAACAGCTGCTGAGCAGTCGCCTTCCTGACATACAAAAAGCCAGGAGTCCCTGGCCACTGTCTCCCAGGCAATAGGCAGGGACACAGGACTGAAGGAGCCAGACAAACTAAACCAGCATCACTAGCAGTCCTTGGCCCACAGAGTGTGAGGGAAGGATTTAGGCTCATATCCAACAGTTGTTGCAGCAGACAGGAATGTGTGATTGAGCCTCAAATTGAGAGCTCACTCAGTGTCTTCGCTGACTCCCGATATCCTCCCCTTTCATCCAGCCAGAGAAAACACGTGACGGCAAAGACAGATTCCTTATGGCAGAAGCTGCTGTGATTACCCAGGAGCTGGACAGTGGAAGAGAGGGAGATCTGGAAAAAGAGAAGCCCAATGGACTAGATAATGCTGTAGCTCGTCATCTTCTTTTAGCTGAGTTTTAACTCCCAGACAAATTATGGATGGGCACGCAGTGACGAGTAGCTCCTAACCAACTGAAGCCCAAAGCATTTACTGCTCTTAAGTGAAAAAAATCATTGTTAGGTCAATAAGTAACAAAACCTACTTGTTTATGAGGTAATAACGTAGATAGACTTTCCTTAATAAGCTAGCAAGCACTGTTTTTTCAGTATGATCCTTTTCTAATAACCACAGATGTCCATTTCAAGAAGGCTGTCACAAGACTCTAATACAATTTAAGGGAAAATACTGCTCAAGATGCGATTCCTGTCCTGAGCAGCTTACAAATTAATATTAGACAGAACAAAGGTAACTGTATGGTAGCTAGCTCAAGGAGGTACCGGGATCGGCTAGTTTCTTGTAGGCATAGCCAAAGCAGGCTTTAAGGCAGGACTTCGAAGAAAGATGGCCTTGCAAACACACTCTGTGAGGTCACTCTATACATAAGGCAGGACGAGGCCCATTGTGGCACTAAAAGACAAAGCCTTGAGACTGGTGACACTGGAAGAGGAATGCAAAGCAACAAGGTCAGTTAAGCAGGAAGATTCACAGAAAGCTTGAGAAGGCGAGAAGCAGCTTGGATTTGCTGCAGGGAAGAAACAGGAGGCAGTAGAATAACGTGGAGGAAAAGTGCAAGGGGGGCAGATTAACAAGAAAAGCAGTTTGGTCTTTGCAGCTGCATCTGGATGGACTAAAAGGGTTGCAAGCAAGGGCCAACAGAGCAGAGAAGAAAGTTTCATTGATCAAGACAGGAGACGACGGGAGCTGGCTGAGATATTTAGGCACCCACATGGAGAGAAAAGGCTGGATATTTGGAGCATTTTCAAGCTAGATAAAAGCAGTTGTGGTAACTTCAGTATCCAGCAGCTGGGAAGTCCTCTGGGAATGCAATATTAGTTGTATCATGGTACTACCTAAAATAGGGGCAGGCAATTATTTCGGCCGGAGGGCCGCTCAACGAGTTTTGGTGAAGCATCCAGGCCCATGCAGAGCGCAGCAGGGGCAGCCACCGGTGAGGCTGGATACAATTAATTGGCGGGTGTCTGCCTGCAGGCCAGATCTGGCCCGCGGGATGTATTTCGTCCATCCCTGACCTAGAAGCTGGAGTGAAGTGATGACACCAATGCAAAAGACAAAAGATCAGCAGGTTACTGTCAGGGAGCATCTGGCCCATGCTGGACTGCAGGTTCAGTGCTGCACACAATCACTCGTTGATGCACAACTGTGCTAGAAAATGTCATTAGCAAGCCCTGCCTTGTAGCACTGTCCAAAACAGAGTAGCCCACCTCTAGAAGAGCATAAAGGAGAGGGAAAGGAAAAGAGTGGACACTAACCTCATCGCTCTCCTCTACATCCACGTTGCCGTTGGCGTCATCGTCCATCTGCTTGTGGATGCTGCGGACGGCTTCAAAGCTGAGCTGCTCATCTTCATTGTGACACAGGGGCTTATCGATTCGACAGAACTCTGTTAGGAGAGAAAACATGGGCATTAGGCCGCCTCACTCGCGCTCACATTAAACATTTATTTGAACTGGCAGGTGGCTATGATTACAGTAAACCTTACAAAGTCCAGGGCCTTCATCTTGCAGATTGATGCCTGAATGCCTGTACCCCCTCCCAACACAGCAACTGAGCTCAGAGCAGATGGAAATGCTCATCAGCTGGTGGGATGGGAGGCTGGGCTTTTTGCTTCAAGAAGCGCAACTTTGCTCTCCCTAGTAATGTACTTGTCAGTATTCTCTGGCAAGGATGGGACCTCTAGGGTTGTTTCTGCTTATATGTTGGATGTATTTCCCCATGTGGGTTTCCTGTTTGGCATGGAGATCCTATTATTTGTACTTCAGTAGCATCCAGGAATAGGATATTTGGGGGTGGGGATTCGACTCATTTTGATTTATACAAACAATTCAACAGAGAACTGTGCTTTAGTCCATGCAGAACTGGTCACTTAAAACTTGATACTTCTGGTTCAAAACCAGCACCTGAAACTGCACAGCGCATTTACTAGGCAAACAGGGCTGATGCAAAAGCCCAGGTACCATGCTTATAGGAGGCTTTACAAGTTTTTAGAAATGAGCATCTGGGTAGCATAAAGATCATTTCACCTAACAAGTACCTGAACCAAAGTTACTCTACACTGTTAAGGATGTGAAAGATTTTATCATCCGATTGCTGTTCTGGGGCTTCTATGAAATGAGTCTGATACGACTTAGCTCCGTTGCCAATGGACAAGCGTGAACATCATAAAAAAGCCACCATCACAATTAGCCTTCCTGCTAAAAGTCTCAGCA
>NW_005842546.1:794970-814858 GCF_000455745.1 Alligator sinensis
GTCTCAAAGGCAGTTCTTCCAAAGGGAGAGACGGGTACTGACAGGACAGCAAGGGGTCTTCCCTGCAGCCACCCATGCTGTGAAGTTTTGTGGATTCAAGGGCACAGATAATGCCATCACCCCCCTGGTATCCAGAGACCCTGATGAAATGAAGCTATTCACCCCCTTAAAAAGTGAAATATGTGCTGAATTAAGCAATTAGCTGGATCAGGGCCCAAGTGTGAACAGAAAGAGGACACGCGTCAGAGTTGTCTACCTAACAGCACTATATTCAACCCAATGCTTCCAACTATTTTGTTCACTCCAAACCCTGCTAGTAAGGTAGAGAAACCCTTGGAGGGGGACAGATCCATAGTCCATAGGGAGAGGTTGTCAGCATATGTTTTACCTGGCCTGGGCAGGTTTCATAAACAAACTGGCTGAGGCAATCTCCAAATTAGATTCACTTTAGTGGCCCAGCCTAGTACTAGCACGCACACCCAGGCACACACATGAGAGCACAGCAGCTGCTATCATACTTCAAGGGACACTGTTTTCCAGCAAGTTTTTTTGCCTGTGCCTAGTCTCCCTCTCCAGATGTCTGGGAAGCCCCCCTGTCTCATTCACCCCAGACTCTTGAAAACATAAGGAAGAGAAAAATTGCAAGGGATTTTCTGAAACTGACTCCCCCGCTCAGAGAGCGCAGTGCCCAAACGACAGCTACTGCAGGTAAGTGCTTTAGTCCATCAGATGCCAAATGTCGCAGGCAAGAGGCAGAAATACAAGCGAGTAAAGCAGTAAAGGAGCACATGTGATAAAAACTGGATGAATAAGACAAGCGCAACTGACGGTTACTTGCACTTGTCTCCGAACACAGGTGCCTGTGTCAGATAGAAATGGCTCCATGAGTCACGATAAAGCACTGCACGATCACTAAGGGTTTACTGGAAACCTCTCTGCCGAAGACAGAAACAGATGAATGGGTCAGACTGCATCGCCTCTTGTCATTTACAGTAATCTCAGCTGCCAACGTTTCTGAATGTAAGGCGGCTCCGGCCACAAGCCTCGCCCATCCCAAAATATCAGCGAAAGCCCAGGGAGAAACTCCAATGCAACAGCAGGGGAGCAGCGGTTCTCCTTGCAGATGTCCCTTCAACCTGAGATCTCTCTCAGTTTTGGTTTGTGTCTGCACACACCTGAAATAACAACATAAGGCTCGTTCGATTCCTAAAGAAGATGCCGTATCCTTGAAGCTTAAATCAACCCGGAGGTGAAGAGCCACAAACATTTCAGAATCCATTACTGGAACGAGTTTCATTTTTATTTATTCTAGTCAAGCAAATATTAAAATTATGCTCTCCAACTTCAGAGTTCACATTAGACAGTTGCCCACTCGTGATCCCGTACAAAGAGCATCCACCTACCAATTCAGTCTGTAGCTCGTGCTCATCTTTTCTAAAGTGAACTTGACTTGTCTTATTTGTTTTGTTTTTTTTAAATAAGAAACTCAAACAACCGGTGCATTCAAACTCCTGGCAACTACCAGCCCCGAGGCAGGTCTTTTCAAACTGACATGGGACTTAAATTACAATCGGCTAGTGTCTAATATAAACGCAGATTAGAAGATGGGACGCACCAGTTTCCCTCAACGCTCCATCAAAGGAAGTCAGTTGTGTGTGCTATGTCCGGCAGATATTAAGAGATTATTCCTACCCAATGCTCCAGAAAAAGGTGAAAATCCCCAAGGCACCTGCTGGAACACCACTAGCAAATTTCTTCCCAAATTAGGCAAGCGGCTCAGCTCTTCATACAGGAGCTGAAATCACCACGATTAGTATCCAGTCCTATTTGTGCTCTGAAATAACAGCGGAGCCCAAGACATAGGTAATAGCCAATTTCTCTTGAATTCCCATATACACCGCCCCTTCTGGGGAAAGGATTCTTATCCTCAAAGAATAGCAAAAGCATCTGGGAATTAAAAATATATAGATATATCCAGACATATCCTGAAATCCTGGCCTATGCTGAAGAAGCAGACCCCTCACTAAACTATCTACCCTGCTACAACCCTGTAATATCAATATGGGTGTGCAGAGTTAAACTGGCAAAATCCTCCTAGTACAGACAAGGCCTTTGTTAGCTGAAAGTTTGTCCTGGTCAGACTTGCTGAGAGATGAGAATAGAAATACTGGTGCTTGAAGAAGTTTGTATTCTTCGGGGAAGAAGGTCAGCAGATTTGTTACTATGGGTACTTCAGCCTGTTTGCAGCTTAGGAGTGGATCCAGACCTGTCAGTCCTTGGCAGAAAGAGAATACCCCTGTCCTGAGATGGCCTCCAGTTAAGGCAACTGCCAGGACATGTCCAGACGGGCACGCATGTACAATTTGCAGCACTGCAGACCCGTCTGCAATGCTACAGACCACACACACACCACACATGCGTGCGTTTGCTGTGCTGCTAGTTTACAGCATGGCGGGTGTCAAAATAACCCTCAGAAGAAAAAAGCAAGCAGTTCATGTGGCGGCAGCGTAAGCCACCCAAAACTGGAGCCTGGCAGGCCGAAGCCATGCCCCAGCTGTCAGACAAGTGCTGCGTGCCTGCATCACCACTGTGTCTTGGGAGGCCCCTAGGACTCCAGGTATAGCATGTTGCACACCAGAGCGTGTGTGCACGGGTGTTCCTCGAGGACCAGCAGCAGCACCACAAATATGTGCCGCTGCTCCCCAGGAAAACATGTTGCATGCTCATCTGGATGCACCCCCAGAGTCTCTCTTAAATTACATGTTGTGGGCACCATACGTTAAAAGCAAAGCCATAAGTTCTGCTACTCTATAACAAGAAGAGAAAAATGCCCAGAACAAAAATTGTCCTAAATTTTTTTAAACGAACTTAGAATAAAACAAAGCTGAATAAAAATAAGCTGAATATGCACTAAGAATATCCCCTTGTTGCAAAAAAAGGGCCAGTGGTATACTGCATTATATTAACAGGAGTGTCCCTTGAAAATCAAGGGAAGCGATTCTTCCACTCTATTTGGCACTGATGAGGCCTCATCTATATCCAGTTTTGGGCCCCACGCTTCAAGAAGGATGTGGACAGGTTGGAAATGAGTCCAGCAGAGTGACACAAATGATTATAGACCTAGGAAGCAAGGCTGATGAGGAAAGGCTGCAAGAACTAAGGTCATTTAGTTTGGAGAAGAGAAGATTTGAGAATAATCTTCAAAATACTTGAAGCAGGATTACAGAGAGGCTGGAGATGGGCTTTGCTCAATGACTTTAGGGGACAGGACTACAAACAATGGCCTCCAGCCACAGCAGCAGAAAATTAGGTTGGAGATTAGAAGGATCTTGCTGACTTGGAGGGTGGTCAAACATTGGAACAGGAACCCAAGAGAAGGTGGGGAATCTCCATCCCTGGAAACATTTGAAGAGCAGACTGGACAGACACTTGGGATGGTTTCATTAAAGACAATCCTGCCTTGAGTGGCTGCAGGGGACAACCTCTTACTGTCCCACCAATAATACTGCCTTGAGTATTTCACGAGTTGGGGGATGAATGCTACGACACCTGAGGACTATGTCGCTGAAAAGAAGTGCAAGACTAATCCGCAGCAGAGGAAGTTCAAGAGGTTGTCAACCCCCCCCCCCGCGTGAACAGGAAACAGTGATGCTCAGAAATTCGGTGTTAGTAAATACAAAGTACAATGACAGCAGCCATAAGAGTTATTAGGATAGTGCTGTTCGGGAATGAAGGAGGCGGCTCCAGTATAGCCTCCTGGGGATGTAGTTGGCCTAAGGGGTCAGTTTCAAAATCAGGGTTTCCACAAAAACTTCCTTTTTCTTGAAAATGCCAGGAATATCCAAGTACAAAAACTTGATCTTTCGACTCGGGTGTTCGTAAACCCATGCTAGTGCCCTCCGGAAGGAACACAGGTATACGTTTCACTTGTTTAATGTGATAATTGGATCTTGGGCTTTGCGTCAGCCAGCACGAGATGTTCTGCTTGCTGACTTCTTACTAGGCCCCATGAGCAGCAACTGCTTCATCCAAATAGCCATTTTGCAACTCAGAAGCTAGATGGGGGGGCTGTGTTCATAGCAGGCCTCCTCGGTGAGCAAGATACGAGGCCTGTGAAACATTAGCTTCTCCTGCTAGCATTATCAGCATGCTCTCCTTCCTGCCTTTTCTATGGTCCTGAGGAGCAGTGGAAATAATGGGACGGCATACAGCAGAGATCTTGCTCGGCTTTGTGAGGGATCACCTCTGGCCCGGCATCTAGCATCCCAACCCCTGCAGAGACTACAGGGGGTTTGTACTGCCATTTGCAGACACGAAAGACACAAATCACAAGCCCAAACTGAGCCAGTAATACTTCCAGGTGCAAATTCCACTGTGCTCAATCCCTCTTCTGCCATCTCACCCTGGTGTTCATCTCTCCCTTGAAGGGAAACACAGAAAGAAACACAGAACATTGCTCTGCTCAGGACTGCAGTCTTCTATGTCAGTTTTCCTACTTTAAAAAAAAAAAAAAAAAAAAAAAAATCAGACATGCAGACTGTTAGATCCAGAACACGCTCGTTACCTGTGCAAGGAAAAATGCTCTGAGGCTTCAATAAATCAGTGTGTTCCAACCAGCGGCTGCTCTGCTCTCACATGCATTGAAACGGGACCCAGAGAAGCCCTTTCTACTATCTTCAGCCAACATCTGCCTGCTCCGCTGATCTAAAAAGTGTCTAAAAATCTGGTTGTCTGCGTTTTACCAACTAGAAGAGCAAAGAATAAGTATTGGAGCCTGGACCTCCACATCTATATAGGGCGGCACACAGAAGGGATAAGAAGAACAGCTGATGCAGCTTCAGTGAACTGGATCTGGCTCATAGGAAGCATGCCATAGCGAGTCATGTTCTTGAGACCATCACGCTCGTTAGACATCGCTAGGAACTGGATATTTATTCTGTAACACCCGTGCTACTTTCCTGGGCCAGATGCGTGTGGAGGAACGGAGCAAACTTCCAAAACAGAGGACCAGAAGGTGAGTGCAAGGTGGCTCCCTCCCTTTCTCCAACATTTCTCCAAAGCCGGCTTCTCCAGGCAGGCGTGGTGACGGCAGCCTCTGGGAACAATCTGGAGGGCATGACGACCTGCAGCAGCAGCCAGTGACGACAATCCGGCAGTCAGGGTGTGGAGACCTACAGCAGCAAGCCGGGACAACAGGCCAATATTTCCCCAGCCTTTTACGCATGGCAGGACACCCCTGTTCCTTACTTACACCTTCTCAGGGAGCGGACAGAAGCAGAAATAGGGAGGGTTTGCTCAGCACGGGCACAGGCCTTATCCTCAGCTCTGTACAAGAGAAGCACACCTCAGCGGGTATTTTTTTTTTTACTTCCCTTCTAGCTTGCTCGGTTGTTGCTTGCTTTTAATACACATTCAGCTCTCTAGCACCGATTTGGGCAGCCGGTGCCCCTCTCCCAGGGAGCAAGAACTCCCTTTCTCCCTATTGCACATGCACGCAGCCATCAGCAGAGATCTCTGGCTTGGCCTCCTCTGAGTTAAATCTGCCGTGCTGGGCTCGGCGAAGCTCCACAGGAGAACAGGGTGTGCTTTTATTTATATCTCCTTTTGGAGCTTGTCCCTTGCAATCCCACTCCAGAAGGCAGTGAGATTTGGCTCCAGTGTTGCTCCCAAGTATTTCCAGTGCCCTTCCTGCGTTCTCAAGACGGGCCGGGGTTACTGCCTTCTCTGCACACCACGCACCTCTAAGTCTTTCCAGAAAAAGTAAGGGGGTTTGAGAACAGACTCCAAAAAGGCTCCACTGCTTTCAAGCACCTGGGCCAGCACAGGCCAGATGGGTTTGTATCTCTCAAGCCTCACCTGGGAGGTGTAGGAACCCCTACAAGGCTCGTTATCCAGGAGAACGAACTGGGCCTGCAGGTCCCTTACAGGAAAGGGCCATGTTGGCACTCTGTCTGATATCTTTGGGGTGTAGCTGGAGGCAAGGCAAGACAGGAGCAGAAGACCAAGCTTCACAGGCAGGTGGACGACTGCTGGTGCAAACTCTTCAGGACTCGGGTGAGATCTTCCATCTGCCTTCCCGTCCAAGGGTGGGGAAGGGAATCTACTTGCTAAGAAGCCAGTTCTTCTCCAATGCCACCAGCATGCTTCCCTGCCCGGGGTGGGAGAGGGAACTGAAGCCTGCCCACAGAACAAAACTAAGCTCCTCAATTGGCACATCTACATGAGATGCTTACTGCGCATTAACCTAATAACACTGAGCAGTAGCATGTCATGGGAAGAGCCGTGCTCATAGCCGACTGCACAGTGTTATTAGGCTAATGCGTGGTAAGCATCACTAAATAACTGTGCACCGGCACTACTGCGCAGTAACTCTAGGTACTGTGCATTTAGTTAGTACTTTATTAAGGAAGTACTAAACTAACTGTGCAGTATCTAAGGTGCATTAATGAAAGTAATGGCTCAATGAGCCACTGAATGGGTACAAGGTGATGAAAGCAGAAAACTCTCCTCCCTTGCTTCCTTCTGCCACTGGCTCTCAGTCGAGCCTATTTCCTGAAGCATGCAGAGAACCAGCTCCCAAATGTCTTAAAGGAAGGAGAAACAGAGCTAAGAGAATAACCCCCGCAAAGGATGTGGCTGGGAGTCGGAGGCATTACTGTACCCACAGATTATCTGCAGATCTGAAGGGAAGCTTGAAACTTGTAGCCAACAGGCCAAAGCAAGCACCAGCCAGGAGAGAGGCAGAAAACTTGGGGCAGGCTTCTCCTGACGGGGACAGGTCTGGGTCTGCCCCCAGGGTGAGGGAAGGAGGACCCACTGCAACAGGCCTGAGGACCTCACCGTGAGAAAGAAACCAGCTTAAGAAGGGGTTTGGGCTGCGAGCTGCAACTTGAAGGAAGCTGCAATTACTAGATTTTTTCTGGTTGCTTTACAATTGAGTGAACACACGTGGCGGTTGTCTCCAGTGCAGACAACATGCACCCCAGACAAGGTGGCGAATGCCTTTACAGGCCCAGAAAGGGCTCAGGAGACACCACAGAGCAGGAAAGGAGCGTCCAAGGGGGATTCTTGCCAGTGGCTGTTCAACTGCAAGTTCTCACCAAATTTTCTTCCGCGAGTTCCCATCATCTCTAACGATGTTTGAAAAGCTCCCTTAATGCCAGTAGAGTAGGTCATCCCCAGCCACATTTAATATTAGAATAAAAGCCGCCATTGGGATAGGATTAGATGGCAGCTTAGTTTACTTTTAGGAGTTGTGATTTATACAAAAAGCTTATTAAAACTGGAGCCACAGCCAGAAAAGAAACCGATCTTTGGGGAAAAGAGAGAAAGGACTTTCAGAAGCTGACTGGACCCAGCAAAAAGGCACGTCTCTTGGGTGGTCCCCCACCAATGTAGGGAACAGCTGCTTTTGAGCAGAGGATCTCCAAGCCATTCACACACATTAGCAAAGCCTCCTACCAGCCCTGGAAGGGCAGGAAGAGGGCATCATTATTCTTGCTAGAAGGACAGAGCGAGGCAGAGTGTTATCAGTTAGCAAAGCAATGACAGAGGGAGCAAGAAGCACCCCAGTTTTAGCTATCGAACAATACACCCTTGAAAGGTGGCGAGGGTACAATACTGCTCTCAGAGTCATTCTGACCTCTATGAAATACTATTCAAGTTACAGCCTTGCATGCCGCAGCTGGGCACAGCTTGTTAAAGAGGACGTAACTAGCCTTTAAAGGTAACGCCCCTGTGTGTAAGAGGTGTCATAAAAAGACTTGAAAACATATGATGCTATAGATCTAAGGGGTGAAGTCCCCGAATGGACAAGGGAGAGGGCATTTGAGCACATGGCTTATGCAAACACAGAGAAGGGTGCATCTGAAGGGAAATTAAAGCAAGACCCACTCACAGAATGTGATGGTGCATCCACCACAGCCCAGCCCTGGGGCAAACAGGCCTCCTTTTGCCTCTACAGGCAAAAGGTCCCTTTTCCCTATATTTGTTGAGGGGGGAGAAAAGAGTGTGGCAAACTTCCCTATTTGATTGATCTTAATGGCGATGTTCCTTGCATTAGGCATGGTGAAGGGGCCTGGGGTCCCACTGATTCTGTTGGGAGCGCAGACAGACCACGTTTCCATTCAGCATGAGTGATATGGGTGGTAGAAATGAGCAGGTCTAGAAGAAAGTCCATAAAATTAGCTCCTAACACACAAAAACTAAGAGCAGCACAGCAAGGCTCCAAAATAAGCTATGACTATCTGAGCCTGAAATATCTATCTGCATATAAACCCAACTCCATTCACTTCCACCACTTGAATGAAATGTTGGTGACAGAGTAACCTTATCTCCAAGATAACATGAATGACAACAGGGGACCACCAGAAAAAAACAAACTCAGACTTTTAAAACTTTTATTCCCCAGCAGAAACTCGCTCTGGGTCGAATGGCCTCTGGCGGAAAGCAACTTCCCCAAAACCTCCAGCCAAGAGTGCTCTTAAAAAGAAAACTACCCCGGTTTGGTCTCCCGTGTCCCAAACCCCCCTATTGTTCCGTCTTTTTCTACTTATATATAATTTCAAGGGAAAGATGTTTTAAAGTACAGTTGATGAGCAGGGCACCAAAATGAAAGCAGAATGATGCACCCTGCAAGCTGCTAAGTATCTTCAGGGCACACAGACTACCAGACCTAACGATCCTAAAGACCTTGCAAAAGTAGGTTCTTCTTAGGAGTAACTGTTGATATGCATTTCCTACAAACCTCAAGAAAAAACCCTTTCCTGACTCATTTTTCACTAGCGTTTCTCCCTGCGTTCATCTGTCTCTCTCATTCTCCAGGACATGGAAAAAGAATTAAGATCGCGTTCTCCAAGTGCTGAAGATGACCAGGCTTAGGGGTTGCTGCCAGGCAGACGAGAGAAATGCTCCTCCAGCCCCTGGCTCCTTGAGAAGTTGGTAACCGGAGTCCGACCTCGCACAGCAGGACTCGGGCTCGGGCAGCGTCACGCATAAGAACATTCTATAAAGCATTAGATCACAGCAGCTGGCAACGTGCTAAGACCGCTGCTCTATCAAGATGCATTTCAGGCGGACAGACGATGCCTTTTTTCTTCCTTCAAGAGACTCTCAGACTGTGGAAAAACACCGGATGAATCAGCTCCCAGTCTGAGACTAATTTGCTCAACAAAGAGCCAAGGAGTGAGGCAAGGAAGGCAGTTTTCTCCCACACAGCCCTGCCAGTGGGCCATGAGGATCTACTGGATCCCACTTCAAGGCTACTCCATCTCCACGCCCTGCATAAGCCCTGCGTAGGCCTGGCCTCTCTCAAAGACAGCAGCACTCAACCTTTTAGTCCTGAGAGCCAAATACGTGACATGGGGTTGGGTCCACAAGTCGGATCCAGTGTGGGGTTGGTGCTTGAGGTCGGTCCACAGGTGCAATCCAGTGCACCAGTCCGATGCCACGTGCCAGATACGGCCTCAGAGCGACCCTGCGGCCCGGGGGAGCAACCCTATATACCGGCCCAATCCAGGGCTTCAATTAACACTGCCACAACAACGGGCACCTCTGCTCTGGGACTCAGCTCCCTGATCATTTTGCATGTACCACTGGAAGCTAATCTAATCTAGGTCACTAGTGACCAGTGATCTAGAAATGAAAGGCTTGGCATTTCCCAAGCAATTACGGCCCCGTGACTGATCTGTTTTTAAGTTCCTGCCGTGCCTTTAATCCTGCAAGTTCCTTCCTTTAAAGGTACTGTCACAGCCCTTGGTGGGGTGCAGCTATTCTGGCTCAGGAAGGTTCGTTTCGAAAGCAAGGGAGCAATGATTCAATTTTGGTCCGAGACGTTACACAGCCAGAACAGAGCTCGCTGCGACAGTGAAACCATGGAAGTCATTTCCCCCTGTTTCTTTATACTTCTAGGAAGTCACATTGCTCAGTTTTCAGTGAAGTGTTACTGAGTGATTTGTAGTGGCAAAGGATGCCAAAAGAGGCAAAAAATGCAGAAGCGAGGGAAAAGCCCCTGAAGTATAGCAACCCAAAATAAAATACTGACAACTGCCAAATAAATACCAGCATTCAGGATCAGCTGACAACACAGAGCATCAGCCCCCATTAAAAAGGGACTCGAGCACGAATACTGCCTGAACAATTAGGTGAGAACGTTCTTGATCCACTACACCGATTGTCTCTGCTGCAGCTTGGACTGCAGCAGATCTTATAAATGGGAATTCACTGCAGTTGTTCTGTTCCCATATCTCCTGGCTACACCGCAAATCATTTTAGGGGTATGGACCATATGTGCTCCTCACCTGAACAACCACTGCTACGCCAGATTAAAACCTACAGGAGACGGTTCCCTTTCTGTCGGAAACAGCCACCCACATATGCTGGAGATACTGGTCCTGTTCTCTTTCTTTCAACCTTCCTGGAGCACATTCATCAGCAAGGGAGAAACAGCAGGAGTTCAAGGACCATTTTATGAAAGAGGTATTTAAATATCAGCACTGCACGTATATCAAGAATTTTATTTCTACGCAGATGCCCCAAGACATCTGGGTATGATCAACAGCCACCTGCTTCCGCTTCAGACTCATTTGGCCACCTGCATTTTTGTTCTTAGCTTTTCTACTCCCTGGCACACTTACTACTCAGGACAATTCTTCACCCATGACAAATCATAGAAAATGAGGGTTGGGAGGGACCTCAGGAGGTCACATCTAGTCCAACCCCCTGCTCAAAGCAGGACCAGCCCCCAACTATATCATCCCAGCCAAGGCTTTGTCTACTTGGGTCTTAACCTTTCTAGGTAACCCGTTCCAGTGCTTTATTACCCTCTTGTGATTAAGTTTTTCCTAATATACAACCTTGACTTTCCTTGCTGCAACTTGAGCCCATTGCTCCTTGTTCCGTCATCTGCTACCACCAAGAATAGACTGTGATGGAGCCTCAGCCCTAGAAATGCTCCAGAAGAGCATTATGGAAACAACCACGTTGGCCTGCCAGCTTTCTCCTCAGATTCAGCACAGGGGGATCGATGCTGATCTCACCCTCGCCGGTCTGAGCCAAGAGCAGATTTAAGTCAGCGCAATGACAGCAACATTAGAAATCAAGCTACTGATCTGCAAGGACGCAGCAATGCCCCTGGGTGCTGCTGCAAGGGAGCTCCAGCTGGCGACCCTGATAAAGCGCTCTCAACATCATCCGGAGAAAATAAAGGCTGGAAAATTCACAGGTCCTGACTGGGCATCTCCTACTCAGGTTGAGCAGCAGTCACTTATCAGCAGCCTCACTGCTGACAGTGGGACCTCACAAATGAAGGAGTAAGAGCTCAAAGTGAGTAAGTGCTGTAGCACAGGGCCCTGAAAAAGTTGCATGGCTGGGCCTCTAACCACTTCCTCCCAAGAGACAGGAAGCCTCAATTCGAAAGGAGCCGTGGAAAGGAATGACACAAATGCTCGTGGTGCTGTGCGGCGTGACATCCGCTCTCCCTCCACTTCCGTCCTCCCCATATCTCATCCAAACACGCCCTTCATCACTGCTGTAGCCAACAGTGAGGTTTCCCCATTTGCCCTCCTATCTGGTTCCTCTTCCCAATTCCCCTATCAGTACAAACACAGAGTCTCTGCCTATCCTCAAAAAGAAAAAGCCTGCCTAACATCCCCACTGCAACCTCTCCCTCTTTATACCAAACCTCCTGTCCTCCTCCAACACCCAACCCATTGACACAGCACTGTTTAGCCCCACTATCTTGAGCTCCTTCCCTTCAGCTGCAAAACTGGAGCCCCCAGCCTGGTTTCTGCTCAGTCCACAGAGCAGGTAACTATCAGGTTTAGGGACAGCCTTCTCCAGTCCCTGTCACCAAGCCAGTCTGGGTGACATAGTATTTGTATTTCATCACAATTAAGAAAAGTCTCCTGCAACAAAATACAGCATTCAGCCAAAGGGATGTCATTTGTTTTCAAGATCTGAATGTTTTTCTTCTCTGAGAGGAGGGAATTAGCAGTTGCGACTGCAAAGGCAGAACAGCGATGGATGGAGAAGAGGCTGGACAGAGAAGGATCATATTAGCAACTACGATGTCAGGAACAGACAGCTGCACACAGCTGGGCACTAGGACAAGGCTCCAAGAAACTGTCTCCCCTCACCCCAGTGGGGCAGGGACCCAGGGAGACTTGCCACAGGAAGGGACCCAGGAAGGCCAGTAAATATTTTGGAGGGGGTGGGGGGGACTTATCCGGGTTTTACTGGCTCTAGAAAGACCTCAAGGAACAAAGCACTGGCCCAATAAAACCCATTGTTGGAATTCAAGTTTCAGTTGACTAAAAACAGATCAGGCACTGCCTTGTAATACTTATTTCATCAAAATTAACGTGCGACGCACTACTGCTGGATGCCTCCAGCTCCAAGCAGATTAGACTCAGTGTCCCCAGGGATGCCTCATCATCATGGACAGCTTAACCCCTAGCAAGCAATCTTCCAACACACAACGCAGTGTTTGGGAACTGAAAAGAACAGCATTTTCACAAAGGAAAAGGTCAAATGCATCTAAAGATAACCCAGTTTATATGGATATTTGTTTGCAAAAGACCATAGGTTCAAGGGGCAATCGCGCTGGCAGGAAGCCACAGTAGAAGAATAAATCAAGTAAGACCTACGTAGTCCCCACCCTGTGAAGCGCTAGACTCTTGTTATTTTCTTTTTTCTTATATTCTTATGTTGACTAGGGTCTTTCTAGAAAAAGAAGGGGCTAAGGAGAAGGGGAGAGCTGTGTGAGTTTTTTTATGAAACTCCAAGGAGGCAGATTGCCCAGATGACTCAACTTACAACATATTTTGATAATGAGGCCCTGACTTTTTGTATGGCACTGCAGACTTCATTTGGACTATGGGGCTTGCTTGACTTCTCTGCTCTTGTACTTCCACATTGGCATAAAACCCAAAGGAGTTAACAGGGGAAATTCCTCCACCTAGCATAAAGCTAACAAACGGAGGAGCTAACATACTTTTATGTTCATTTGTTCAAATAGGGCATCCTTGGTAGAAGTAGGGTCACTAATGGAGGGTCACGATTTAATGTGTGAACCTCAGCGAGGAAGCAACTAAACAATGACTTAATGAGTGGAAAAGCGGAAAATTCTGATCAGGAGTTGATGGAGAAAGGGACATCACCTGACAAAGGGGAATGGAGGCCATCCTAGAATACATCCCTTGCCAGTTTGGGTTTGTTTTGTTTTTTAATAGAGAGAGAAGGGAAAAGGCAAAACCAGACTCCTTGTTCCAGCCAAGAAGCCACATGCAGCAGGGCTTGGAGCAGAGGAAAAATCAACAAACCACTGCCCCAAATCTCAGCCAGTTTCCCCTCCCTTAGCCACCTCATGCTCTGGAAATGCTAGAGGCGTTCTGTTTGCCTTGATCTATATAATTTCTATTCTGCTGCTCGTCTAGACCTGCACCATTTCTTGGTACAGAGCAGCACACTGAGGAGCCTGGGCACCACATCCTATGGTTAACACTTCTGAAGGGGTATGTTGCAGGGCAAGATGCCCACAAGTCCCAGAAAGGAGCTCTCAGAAAAGGTTTGCTTCCATTTCTGGCAATGGCCCTAGAACCACATGGTATCAACTTCCCAAAGGAGGTGGAGAGATGGGATCTCCACCATGAGGACGTGATCAGAGACCCAAATCCTGTGGCAGTGGTTGGACTCTCCACTGCCTCAGACAGCTTCAAAGCAAATGGGTCTAACGCGTAGCAGACCTGCGACCTGAGACCAATCTAGGAACTGTAGCACTCGGAGCTGCAGGGACCACAGCCAATATCCAGAAGCCCTGCGCAGAATTCCTCTGTTGCTTATTCCAGTTTTATACTGGTCAGAGTCTGCTGGTTTTAGGGGTATATTCCTGATTTAAACCAGCACGAGGGAGAAATGGGTTGCTTCTCTTAAGGCACCATGAAATCTGGGGCTGTCGGGGTGCGAGAACAGCCCTTTTGCATTAACAAAACCCAAAGCTGGTCTTCCCTTCATCAAAGGGCACCCACGAGCTGTTTGGCCAGGTGTTCTGCTTAAGTGGTGAAGCTTCTGCCACACATGGGAATAATGAAAGCACTGTTATTCAGAAGCAACAGGCAGTAGCATAGCTTGGGGAGGGTTGGCAGGACACGAGCCCTGGCCACCAAAAGGACAGCTGCCCATTGCTGCTGGAGGAGGTGTTGGGGTGGCCAACAACCCCAGGGATAACAGGGCAGCTGCCTCTTCCTATTGCAGCCATGGAGGTTTTTCAACACCAAATTTACTTTTTCCAAAAGCAGCTCGTGACATCAGTCAACCGGGCGGCTGCAGTAGGGGCATGCTAACCCCCAAGCTGTTGGCAGTACTGAGACCTCTTCCAGCAGCAGAGGCACCTACCCCAGCTGCCTCAAACCTCATCATCCCTCACCCGGAGCCCTGCCCAGGATGGGTTCGAGGCCAACTCCTGTGACATCTCCTCCCACAGGAGGGTAGAAACCTGACCACTTACACCTGTGACAACTGGCCACAGAGGCACTAACTTTTCCCACATGAAAAGAGAAAATAATAAACAACGGCTATGATCAGGTCAAGTGTTTTCAGAGGGAGCGAGCGAGCCATCAGTAAGCAACGCTTTGTTCGAACTCCCATAGAGCAAGCCGACAAGGAACTTGGAGACTACCAGAGGGAAGGGTGCTCACGGACATGACAAAGCAGGATAATTGCTTTTAGATTAGCAACTTGTTTCCTATCTGGGTTTTCACACTCCCGATCTTACTATTCATAGCACAGGGCTGGCAGGAGGAAGGCATGCCAGGCTCCTCCACCAGCTGAGTTTGCAAAGTCTATGCACAGTAGTTTATATAATGAGGAGGGGCGTTTGTTTATAGTAAACACGGTGCTCGTTTAACGAAGGGCAACCGTCTCGTTTATATTCAGAGCCCGGACACGCACATGCGCACGACACAGCAACCATGTCACCGTGTGTCACACTTAGAGAGAGAGTCTCTTTTTCCTCCCTGCCCAATCCCCCTGTTGCTCCGCTCTACAGCTCTTCCAGAATGGTTTCAGCCAGGGATGGCCAACCTGAGGCACACAGCCGATCCAGGAGGGAAGCAGGGGATATGGCAGCAGGCAGAGAGCAGAAAGCAGAGCAGCAGAGAGGGCCGGGGAAAGGGACCGGGATGGCACTCAGGGAGGGTTCTTGTACACATGCCAAAAAAAGGTGTCCATCCCTCCCACTGGTTTAGGCCACCAGAGGCAGAGATCACAGCTTCGAGTTACTTTAAGAAAAACAGGCTTGGGACAAGGAAAGAATTCCTTTCCCCCCCAAAAAACAAACTAACCATACAAAAATAAAGCAAAGCGATGGTAGAAATAATACAGCAAACTTGAAAAGAAGGCTGCTGCTCTTCACCACAAAGCAAGATCTGCCGCCCTGTTTCAGACTATCAGTTACACCTTTTGTAGATAATTTCTCATATCTTGCACCTTTTACTTGATTTCCTTAGTGACCTCTGTTGCTCTGAGCTCACTTGAACGTACATGCAAGAAGAAATAGCCTAGTCATTACATGGGAGGACAACCAACACCCCTGGTCATTAGATGTGGCATTTCCCTCCAGGACTCTATTTCCCTAGGCCAAGCAATCAAACTGCATTCCCGACAGGTTATATTTGCAGTTCAAGAGGAGGTGTAAAGCCTCAACGCTCCCCACCCAGGATTCTTTTAGTAACAACAGTATTTTCATTCATACTCTCATACACACGGTTCCTTAAACACGCAAGGGAAAAAACAAGAAATCAGGACAGCACCCTGGGAAGAAACATAAGCTATGAATCTGCTTCAGCAACCCTAACAAGGTACAAACGGTCTGGCCTTCAAGGCAAACAGCTCTTGTTGTACTTGTTCTGCACATAATCGTGCTTGCATTAAATTACAGTATTCCAACTCAACCTGCACGCTCTAAAACGGGGGGCTAATTTGCTTCACTAAAACACTAGCGATTCTCAGTCACTGAGATGCTTTTAAGGGTGCTGTGGTATGCTACACGAATGTCCACACTGTCAGATTTACAAACGTGATTCACAAGATAAGCCCAGAGATTTCCAATAGAAATCCATAACTGTGGTCTTTCTGAGTTCTTTGTAACAGAAAGACTGTTCTATTATTTTTTCTCTAAGCCAAAAAAGTGTGAAAACTAAGAGCTAGCATTTCCCAGAGATGCCTCAACTCTATCCAGGGGTGCAAGTCTAAAAAGGTTGAGAATGGCTGCACTAGACAGTACAACGCACGTAGACGTTTTTTCTGCAATGGCTGTAGTAACTGGCAGCTAAAGTTATGAACTGCTTCATAGTGACCTTGTGTGTTTAAAATGCATTTCCCCCAAGTCCTTGTCTTTCACTTCACAAGTGCACATGGATTGGTGTTTACACAGATTTGTTTCAGGTCTACATACAGTTGATGTTTACGTCAGCGTTTCAAGAACAATTCTCTTTCCAGGGTTCAGAGCAATAATGCTCTGCTCTATCCCTTAACAAATCCCCAATGGCTTTTAAGAGATAAGAGACATGTCTCACCATCTTCTCAGGCCAAGGAATCACCCCTCTTCCAAAGGGGTCTGCAGTGAGCATGACCAGCCTTAAAAAAATAGTTGAGGGACCGGCCTAAGATCCAAGTGCCAGAATTAAGTGAAGAAGCCACTAAGCATGTTGCCCAGCTGATAGACATGGTCCCTGCTCATGACAAAGGACTACAGGAATGTAAGCATGTCTTCTCTGTAGTGTGGACAATTTAAGTCCCGGGTCATCTGGAGGTAGTAACTGCCCTGGAAGCAGCAAAGCTGCCATACAGCATTCAACAGGGAGCAAGACTCACCCTAACATCCGGCTGGCAGCTGCAGGTTTGGGCTTGAATTTCTGCTTGTTTGGAAAAGGAGGAGTTAGTGCTCCAAGCTCTGCAGCTGTGAGGTGCCATGTGCTACATGAGTCTTGGCTTTGTATCAGCATCCCGACCCTCCAGGGCTTGTGTAGACAGGATACTCTTCAGAAAGGAGTTAGGTAAAAGCAATGAAGGGTATGAATGTATTGCCCCAAAACACCCCTATCTCAATGGGATACTGGAGACTGGTTTAGATCTTGGAGTCTCCGAAATGAAGGAATTCATAACCCAGCTGGGAGGAGGAAGGGGGGCTTGTATAAGGGAAAGGGAGTTTCATGCTTTTCCCCTTTGTTCCACCACCCCTCCCCTCCGAATGAAACACCATGTCCTTCCATCAGCAAGGTCTCACATACACACAGGAGCTGCTATGCACACTCACTCCTCGCACACAGATTCTAATCGCACCCGCTCACACCATTTGTTCTTGTCAATAGGCCTCCCTTAAGTCCATCTAAGAGTTCTCATGCCCTTTCCCCATCCCAGCCCCTCTTCACAGACTCACACCCATCTCCTTCCCTTCCAGCCCAATCCCAGCCTTCAACTGACTCTCCCCTCTTCTCCCGAGAAGAGAGCAGCAACACCTGGGCTCGCTCCTCATCACGGACCAAAGCGCATACACAGGGTAGGGCACAGCAATCAGTTGGCCTTTCCAGTACCCATAGTACAAAGTCTGCTTCATGCAGGGAGGGGGTGGCATTACTGGCAGTAGCTTCACTGCAGGCACTCGATTACTCCATATACGATAGTGGAATGAGACAGCACTCAGGATCCGAATCAAAAGAACAGCTAACAACATATATTCCCTGTCTCAGAGACAAAGTCAATAAACTGCTCAGAGCCTCCCTGCTCCCAGCCTACACACCTCGACCCGAGGAGAGTCGGCTTTTCAGAAACACCAAGCACCTGCAGCTTGCACCGATTTCAGGTGGGTCTGCTGGGCTCTCAGCACTCGGGGATCTCTATTCTCGAGTCCCAAGTTTTCAGACCCTCTGCAGGTGCAAACCGTTGCAGCTCCATTGTCTTCAGTGGGGCTACATCAATTCACATGAGCTTAAGATCCAGTCCTAAAAATATGACCGTGAACAACTTTCACTCACAAAGGAGGCACCCTGCACTCAGGCAGTGTCTTTCTTTATGAGCAATACGGGGGAAATCAGACACACCTACCACAGAAACACAGCCAACTCATCGAGAACGCATCCGCTGGGAGGATGCAACTGGTTTGGGACAGGAAGGGATGACAAACACCACATCTAGGGGGAATTGAAGAAGACAAATGTAATATATTGTCATTGGATCATGGCCCAGACACCAGGGTCAACACCTCTGTTCTGAGAACTACCCAGAGATCCTTAACGACCGAAAGTGGTTTTACAGCTGCTTGAGAAGATGCATAAAACAGAAGTCAGTGGAGGAGGAAACACCAGGGCAGGCTCCAAACGTTAACAGACATGAGTCAACTGCTTCCATCAGCTGCAGCCCACGATATGCTGTTTTAAATGCCAAGCTGCTGTATGTTAACCAGGCAAAACTAATAATTATTTTTAAAAAGGTAAAAGAAAAAAACTGCTAAGAGCCAGGAAACCACATAATGGAGGTTGGTGAGTCATTCTTGCCTGCAGCACTTACAAAGGCCCCAAGAAACCTGCAAAGAAAAAAACCTGCTAAGTGAGTGGGTTTCTGCCTCCTGCTCTTTGCCGAAAGAAGCAGATCATCCCTGTAACAGTGTTCGACCAACAGCGAGTTTTCAGACCTCAGCCACAGGATATCTGGGGAGAAGGCAGATTGTAAGAAGCTGCTATGAGGAACAAGGACTCAGAGAAGCACAAATCCTGTCCAAACTACGTCAACGGCAAATTTCCATGCGACAGAAAGGTATTGCACACTGAAGCAACAATTGATAGAATTTGTCACGCTGGGGAAAAAAAGAGGACCGAAGCTATACTTTTCTTTCTTTTAGAATAGCTAGAATCGTACTTAGTCCAAATAAAAAAAGATAGCTCGTATTGCAATACATATCATAGAGCAGGGAAATGAAATCATACTGGCCAAGATCAGAGCACAGTCACATGCATAAAAACTGCAGAGCATTACAAAATGTGTCCAAAAAAAGATTAGCCAACCAAAACAAATAACACAAACAATATTCAAAAAAAGCTGCCCTCTGGCTTAGAAGAGAAAGTCTCTTCAAAAGGCAGCCTGGCATCACAGGCAATTAAACTGCACCTTAGTCACAGAAGCAAGTTTCCCCTCTTGAGCAATAACACTATTTCTGCTGCCCCAGGTGAGTGTTGCTAGTGTGATAAACTGGGAAAACATCTGGGTTATCTTGGCTGATTGGGCATAGCTCCGTTTGCCTGTTTGGTTTTGTACTGCCGCCTGCCTGAATGCCTAGAACAGGAGTCAAAGGCAGCTATAACCGGGCTGTTAAAAAATATAGCAGGAAAAGGGAAAACAATGACAGATAAGGCAGAATGTAGGGCAGAGTGGCATCTTATAAACTAACTTGTTCAGAGAGGCATGACCTTTCTTAGCCCACTTGATCAGATGCTAAACAAATGTCAAGTAGCGCCTGAAGAAGTAGACTGCAACCTATGGAAGCTCATACCTCTCTGAGCAATTTAGTCCACGAGGTGCCACACTGCCCTGTTTATTTGCCTAGTTTCTGCCTAATACAGCTAACCACATCTCTCCACTCACTGACTAGGGGAGGACAAGGAGCAATGGCCATAAACTGTTGGAGCCTGGCTGGGTTGCCAATACAGATGTGTAAGCTGTGGTAAGGAGCTTGGCTGCAGTACTCTTCAAATTTGTGCCCCGCAAAGGCTGTACATGTAAGGCAAAAAAAACAATGGTGCTTTATGCCAAAGAGGTAGCTTGAGTCATTTGAACTGAGGCCAGTCTCAGGCTCCCAAAGGGCTGCCCCACCCCCACTCTGAGAAGTCCATGACCGGTT